>NC_053496.1:80488549-80788549 GCF_905171775.1 Rana temporaria | reverse complement strand
AGCAACAGGAGATCAGCAAGGTAACAGCAAGATTCAGGGTATCAGGGTACAAGCTGAAGACCAGTCAGCACTGCCTGATGGTCAGAGCTCTCTTTAAATAGGCATCAGGAAGGATCTTCCTGTCACATGATGAGCCTATGGCTCCCATTTCATCTACTGGCAAGATTGCCAGTACTTCTCCTATGGCCATTTCTTCTACTGGCAAGATTGCCAGTACTTCTTCTCTGGCCATTTCTTCTACTGGCAAGATTGCCAGTACTTCTACTACGGACATTTCCCTGACACTCCGTCCTTTCCTTACATTGCCCCCCCCCTTACGGGCAGCCTCTGGATGCCCCTCAGGGCTCTCTTTTCTGGGTGGCGTTGAAAATAGGCTTGCACCAATCTTGGTGCATGTATGTTAGAAGCCGGTTCCTAAGAATTTTCTTCCGGACCGTAGCCCTTCCATTTGATTAGAAACTGGGTTTGACCCCTTCTCTTCCTGCAATCCAGAACGGTTTCGACCACAAATTCCTCGTTTCCTTCGACAAGCACAGGGGCTGGGGCTTCGGGTTCACGATCAGGGAAGGGGTTAGCAATGGATCGTTTCAAGAGGGAGACGTGAAACACTGGGTGAATCCTCAAACTTCCCGGCAGGCTAAGCTCAAAGGCAACAGCATTAATCCTCTTCTTAACAGGAAATGGGCCAATGTACCTGGGTCCTAATTTCTTAGAGGGGCAAGCCAACTTTAAATTTGCAGTGGAAAGCAACACTTTATCCCCTGGTTGAAGGTCAAGGTTACCTCTCCTCCTCCTATCGAAGAACCTTTTGTTGCTTTCTTGGGCCTTAGTGATGGTTTCCTGCAAGAGTTGGTTGTTGGACCTCCAGAAGTCCAGACGATCCTGTACTGCTGGGACTGAGGATTCCTGGGGAACATCAGACAAAAAGGATGGGTGGAACCCATAGTTAGCAAAAAAGGGGGTTTGTTTGATTGCAGAATGAATAGAGTTATTGTATGCAAACTCTGCTAACGGCAAGAGAGAGGCCCAGTCATCTTGTGCGAATGATGAAAAACAACGCAGATACTGCTCCAGAGTCTGGTTTGTCCTCTCTGTTTGCCCATTAGTCTGAGGATGATAGGCAGAGGACAAACAGTGTTTAATGCCCAGAGCTTCACATAGGGACTTCCAAAATCGGGATGTAAATTGCACCCCACGGTCAGAGGTGATGTTAGCAGGAATGCCGTGTAGGCGTACAACTTCTCTGATAAAGGAAGAGGCAGTTTCCGCTGCAGAAGGGGTACCTTTCAGGGGCACAAAGTGGGCCATCTTAGATAGCCGATCCACAATTACAAAAATGGTGGTAAACCCTTCGGAAGGGGGTAACTCGACAATGAAGTCCATAGAGATCATAGACCACAATTTGTCAGGAACAGGAAGGGGTTCCAATAGGCCCCAATTCTTAGCCCTATCAGACTTATTCCGAAGGCACGTTGTGCAAGATTTAACATAGTCCCTGCAGTTTTGCAACAAGTGGGGCCACCAGAAGGAGCGCAGGACCAAATTTGAGGTCTTATAGGCTCCAAAGTGCCCTGCCAAGGGATGGTCATGGCACATGTAAAGAACTGCCGTTCGTAGGTGCTCAGGAACAAAAATTTGCTCACCGTGGTAGTAGAGCCCTTCCTTACATTGAAGATGAAGTTCCGGAGGTGGAGGATAGTTCTGGACTGCTGACTTGATTTGCGAGATGAGATCAAAAGAAAATTTTTAGCAGGCAAAATGGTATCAGGTTCAGGAGGAACCTCAGTGTCTTGGAACATACGGGAAAGGGCGTCTGGCTTCCCGTTCTTAGACCCTGGCCGATAAGTAATATGGAAGCAGAATCTTGCAAAAAAGAGAGCCCATCTAGCCTGGCGGGGTCTTAGTCTCTTGGCTGTTCTTAAATACTCAAGATTTTTGTGATCGGTGAACACAAGAATAGGATGGGCCGCTCCTTCGAGAAGATAGCGCCATTCTTCCAGGGCAGACTTAATAGCGAGTAATTCCCGATCACCAACGTCATAGTTCCTTTCTGAGGTACTTAGTTTCCTAGAAAAGAAGGCAACAGGGTGAAGTAGGGACTTTGTCCCCAGTCGTTGAGACAATATGGCTCCCACAGCAATTTCGGAGGCATCAACCTCAAGAACATAGGGCAAAGCAGGATCAGGATGTCTCAAGATGGGTGCAGAAGTAAAAAGGCCCTTCAATTTTTCAAAAGCAGCTTGAGCCTCTAAAGTCCATGAGAAGGTTGTGTGTGATCTGGTTAATTGTGTGATGGGAGATATGATACCTGAAAAGTTCTTGATGAATTTCCTGTAAAAGTTGGAGAATCCCACAAACCGTTGTACAGATTTTTTATCAGTCGGGGCTGGCCATTCGAGAACTGCAGAAACCTTTTGGGGGTCCATAGCAATCCCATCCGCGGAGATAACAAGACCCAGGAACTGAATGGTGGACTTCTCGAACTCACATTTTTCTGCTTTGGCATAAAGATGGTGTTTCCTTAGTCTGTCTAGTACCTTCTTAACATGGACTCGATGACGCTCAAGGGAAGTGGAGAACACCAATATGTCATCTAAGTAAACGATGGTAAACACATCAAGAAAGTCCCGAAACACATCGTTCACAAAGTGCTGGAAGGTCGCTGGCGCGTTACAAAGCCCAAAGGGCATCACCAGGTACTCAAAGTGCCCAAAACGAGACCTAAAGGCCGTCTTCCACTCATCCCCTTCTCTGATTCTGATCAGGTTATATGCCCCTCTTAGATCCAACTTGGAGAAAACACGTGCTTCACGCAGTCTCTGAAACAACTCAGGGATGAGGGGTAGAGGGTATCGATTTTTAATGGTAACCTTATTTAAGTCCCGATAATCGATACAAGGCCGAAGCGTGTGATCTTTCTTTTCAACAAAGAATATCCCCGCTCCGGCAGGGGAAGAAGAAGGCCGGATAAAACCCTTGTCAAGGTTTTCGTTGATATACTTCTGTAATTCCTCAAGTTCAAGTTCAGAAAGGGGATAAATTCTGCCAAAGGGGATCTCAGCGCCAGGTAGCAGTTCAATAGGACAGTCGTATGGTCTGTGAGGAGGGAGAGTGTCGGCATTCTTTTTATTGAAAACATCTAGGTATTCATGATAGACGGAAGGCACAAGTTTAGCAGTCTCAGGATCCACAGTGATGCAGAGGAATGGTTCACCAGGGCTGGGCGTGTGAGGAAAACAGTGTTTCTTGCAATAATCAGAAGAGAAAGACACCTCCCCAGAGGACCAGTTGATGAGAGGATTGTGTGCCTTCAGCCAGGGTTGCCCTAGGATAACTGGGAACAGAGGGGATGTGATGACATCCAGACGTAGGAGTTCATGATGCCCAGAAGCAGTGGAACAGGGAATAAGTGCAGTCTCAAGAGTGACGGGTCCCGATTTAATACCTGAACCATCCGCTAGATGAACTAAAAAGCTGTTTTTCTTGGCGCACAATGGCAGTTCATGCATGGTAGCGAAGGAAGAGTCTACAAAACAGCTACAAGCCCCAGAATCCACAATAGCGGGGACAGTAAGGATCTTTCCTGAAAACTGGAGAGAAATTGGTAGTGAGGTGTGGTTCTGGCCCAGGCTTGGAGAAGCAACCATCTGGGATGGAGGAGAGGGTCTCCTACGGTGTCTTCGAGGACAAGACTGAAGGAAATGGCCTTCATCGCCACAGTAGAGGCAGAGTCTATTATGATAACGCCGAGATCGTTCTTGCTGAGTCAGAGGAGATCTCGGAAAACTGGCAGGCGGAACCTTCTGGGTGTCTTTCGGCATAGCTGCGGAGGAGGCGGGTAAAGGAAGTTTGGAATGAACAGGCAACAAGTGGGAATTCAACGCTTTTTCAGACTGTCTTTCCCGCAGACGACGGTCAATCTGTATAGCAAGAAGAATCAGGTCATTCAAGGAAGAAGGTGTGTCCACCCTGGCTAGCTCATCCTTGATAGCTTCCGACAAGCCGAGACGAAAATGGAAACATAAGGCAGAATTGTCCCATTTGGTATCAGCGCTCCATAAGCGAAAGTCCGATACATAGTCCTCAACGGGCCTGGAGCCCTGTTGCAGGTGATTCAGAGTAGCTTCCGCTGTGTGATGACGGAAAGGGTCAGCATATAGTTGAGCCATGGCCGCAAAAAAGGAGTTCACGGAAGCCAAGACAGGATCATGTTGCTCTCGAAGCCGGTGGGCCCAAGCCTGGGGTTCATCCAGCAATAAGGAGATAAGGAATCCCACTTTAACTTCTTCCGTAGAGAAGGTGCGGGGTAGCAGAGAGAAGTAAAGTTCACAGGCACTTTGGAAAGTTCTGAATCTTTTACGATCTCCAGAGAAACGTTCAGGTAGGGGCACTCTTGGCTCAGGGGAACAGGAAAGTTCAACATGGTTGCAAGTCACGGTTTGAGCAGCAGAATGCCTGATTCCCAAGTCCTCAGAGGTAGAAGCCAGGCTGGGTGCAAGCTGCAATTGGTCGTGAAGCTGAACAAAGTCCTTATGTAACCCTTGCACCGTTTGAGAGAGTGCGGTAACAGTCCGACAGAGGGTTTGTAGAAGAGAGACCTCCCTTTCAGACTCCATCACTGGCTGACTGGTACTGTCACGTACCTGATGGGAGACTGAGATGACGAGGTCGGCCTCTCTTGTATCTCCCGCCCTGGCACCGCTGGAGATGAAACAGAGGACACCGAGGGACAGGAGGAACACGAGTGCCTGCAGATGAAGACTCCGACAGCAGTAGCGGGAGGTGCGAGCCGGGATGAGTAGGAGGCACTCCGCGGGAGCAGCGACACTGGATATCAGAAGAGGTGTAGTTCCTGGAAGACTTGTAGCAGGAAGTTGCAGGAAGTCGCAGGAGCAAGTCGCAGACACTGGGGGGTTGCCAGGGCTCAGCACAGGAAGCAGATGCAGGGTCATACAGAAAGCCGGGTCAAGTGGAAGGCGGGCAGCGAGGTACCAAGCAGCAGGCGGTAGCAGCGTCAGGTGAATAGCCAGGATCAGAAACCAGTAGTCAGGGGATAACAGAGTTCAGGAACGGGGTCAGGGCAAGCCAGGTTCAGCAACAGGAGATCAGCAAGGTAACAGCAAGATTCAGGGTATCAGGGTACAAGCTGAAGACCAGTCAGCACTGCCTGATGGTCAGAGCTCTCTTTAAATAGGCATCAGGAAGGATCTTCCTGTCACATGATGAGCCTATGGCTCCCATTTCATCTACTGGCAAGATTGCCAGTACTTCTCCTATGGCCATTTCTTCTACTGGCAAGATTGCCAGTACTTCTTCTCTGGCCATTTCTTCTACTGGCAAGATTGCCAGTACTTCTACTACGGACATTTCCCTGACACTCCGTCCTTTCCTTACACAATCTCTGTTTGGGTATTTAAACCCTAATAATTAACTTCTCTTCTCATATGCTCCTTTTGGGTCTTTTCTGGGTCTTTTAAATATACAGTATCTCACAAAAGTGAGTACACCCCTCACATGTTCGTAAATACTTTATTATATCTTTTCATGTGACAACAATGAAGAAATGAAACTTTGCTACAATGTAAAGTAGTGAGTGTACAGCGTGTATAACAGTGTAAATTTACTGTCCCCTTAAAATAACTCAACACACAACCATTAATGTCAAAACCGCTGGCAACAAAAGTGAGTACACCCCTAAGTGACAAATTGTGCCCAATTATCCATTTTCCCTCCCCGGCGTTATGTGACTCGTTAGTGTTACAAGGTCTCAGGTGTGAATGGGGAGCAGAGTCGGTAAATTTGGTGTTATTGCTCTCACTCTCTCATACTGGTCACTGGAAGTTCAACATGGCACCTCATGGCAAAGAACTCAGAAAAGATCTGAAAAAAATACTTGTTGCTCTACATAAAGATGGCATAGGCTATAAGAAGATTGCAAAGACCCTGAAACTGAGCTGCAGTACGGTGGCCAAGACCATACAGTGGTTTAACAACTTCATTACTGGGATCTTAAACCCCCTTCGTGCCCAGACCAATTTTCAGCTTTCAGCGCTGACGCATTTTGAATGACAATTGCGCGGTCAACACTGTACCCAAATTATATTTTTATTATTTTTTCCCCACAAATAGAGCTCTCTTTTGGTGGTATTTGATCATCTTTGCGATTTTTATTTTTTGCGCTATAAACAGAAAAAGACAGAACATTTTGGGAAAAAACACAATATTTTTTGCTTTTTGTTATAATAATATCCCAATTTTTTTTTTATATTTTTCCCCTTCGTTTAAGCTGATACGTATTCTTCTACATATTTTTGTTAAAAAAAAATGCAATAAGCGTTTATTGATTGGTTTGCGCAAAAGTTATAGCGCCTACAAAATAGGGGATAGATTTATGATTTATTTTTTATTTTTTACTAGTAATGGCGGAGATCTGCGATTTTTTTTGTCAGGCCTGCGATATTGCGGCGGACATATCGGACACTTTTGACACAATTTTGGGACCATTCACATTTATACAGCGATCAGTGCTATAAAAATTCACCAATTACTGTATAAATGTGACTGGCAAGGAAGGGGTTAACACTAGGGGGTGAGGAAGGGGTTAAATGTATTCTCTGGGTGTGTTCTAACTGTGTGGGGGAGGGGGGGACTGGAGGAGGTGACCGATGCTGTGTCCCTATGTACAAGGGACACAGATCGGTCTCCTCTCCTCCTGACAGCACGTGGAGCTCTGTGTTTACACACAGAGCTCCATGTCCCTGCTGTCACCTGCTGTCACCGCCGATCGCGTGTACCCGGCGGACATCGCGGCCGCCAGGCACACGCATCGGCTCTTCAGCGATGCGCCGGGACAGTGTTTACCCGCTGCGCGCCCCCAGCGGCGCGCGCGGGTAATGTAAACAATAGGACGTCCGAAGACGTCCTCCCGGCACTTCAGATCCGCGTTGCAGACATCTTTTGACGATAGCGCGGATCTGTAGTGGTTAACAGAACAGGTTCCACTCAGAACATGGTCGACCAAAGAACATCTAGAGGTTGTCTTTGGGAAATAGACATATGATTGCTGCAGAGGTTGAAGGGGTCAGCCTGTCAGTGCTCAGACCATATGCCGCACACTGTATCAAATTGGTTTGCATGGCTGTCATCCCAGAAGGAAGCATCTTCTAAAGATGATGCACAAGAAAGTCCACAAACAGTTTGCTGAAGACAAGCAAACTAAGGACATGTATTACTGGAACCATGTCCTGTGGTCTGATGAGACCAAGATAAATTTGGTTCAGATGGTGTGAAGCGTGTGTGGCGGCAAACAGGTGAGGAGTACAAAGTCAAGTTTGTCTTGCCTACAGTCAAGCAGGGTGGTGGGAGTGTCATGGTCTGGGGCTGCATGAATTCTGTTGGCACTTGGGAGCTACAGTTAATTGAGGGAACCATGAATGTCAACATGTACTGTGACATACTGAAGCAGAGCATGATCCCCTCCCTTTGGAGACTGGGCCGTTTGGCAGTATTCCAACATGATAACAACCTCAAACACACCTCCAAGATGACCACTGCCTTGTTAAAGAAGCTGAGAGTAATGCCGCGTACAGACGGTCGTTTTTTGTGATGAAAAAAAACGACGTTTTAAAAAACGTCATTTAAAATGATCGTGTGTGGGCAAAACGTCGTTTTATGTCTTCAAAAAAACGACCAAAAAAAAAATTCGAACATGCTCGAATTTTTTGTGTCGTTTTTCAAAACGTCGTTTTTTGTTTCACAGAAATTGACCGTGTGTACAAAAAAACGACGTTTAAAACGACGTTTTTAAACCCGCGCATGCCCAGAAGCTAGTTATGAAGTGAGCTTCAATGGAAAAACGTGGTGAAACGTAACCTCGCTTTGCTAGAGCATTGTGAAAAAACGATGGTGTGTAGGCAACATCGTTTTTGAAAATGATGTTTCAAAAACGTCGTTTTATTTCATGATTTAAAACATCGTTTTTTTTCATCACAAAAAACGACCGTCTGTATGCGGCATAAAGGTGGTGGACTGGCCAAGCATGTCTCCAGACCTAAACACTTTTAAGCATCCCCCGCGCCTCCCCCCCCGCTTCTCAACTTTAATGTGACGTGTCATTTTCGGCAGCCCCCTCCCGCTCCTTAACTTTAATATGACATATCATTTTTCTTAGGGCCCCAGGGAGGTCATAATGGGCACTTCTCCCATGGGTGTAAAAATGCAGGCTGTGTCCAGACTGTGTGGATGTGCTTTATAGGGGCCATCAGCCAGTGCTATTTGTCCCATATAAAATAGAAATTTATACAAAGCAATTAAATCTGTGCACTTTTCTTTCATGTAGTAAATATCTATGCATTAAAAGCTATTGCTTGATTTTACAATTTTAATTATTTGGAATTAATGAGTTGTTTTGCAAGCTTTCAAAGAAGCAAAGTATTGTCTGAAACATCACAGAGCAACATCTATTTTATTATGTCTATTGAGAAGATGAATTACACAGCCTATTTTGTTTAGAAATGTGAAACTTATAAAGTTGCTTTTAGTTAATGTTATGTCAGTAGATCAGTTTTACTTTCAGTCCTTTTAATCTCGTGCTGTGTATTAACTTATTGTCTGTAGTTTTTCCCTGTCTTTTGATATGCATATTGGTAATTTTCTTGTAAAAAATGGACAAATGTGCAGGCATTTTAAATGTTGTATTGAGATGAAAAGTAAAGTGAAACGCTAATGCCCTGCACATCGGTCAATCCGGTGAGAACGGTCTGATGGATTTTTCCATCAGTTAACCGATGAAGCTGACTGATGGTCAGTCGTGCCTACACACCATCGGTTAAAAAACCGATCGTGTCAGAACGTGGTGACGTAAAACACAACGACGTGCTGAAAAAAACGAAGTTCAATGCTTCCAAGCATGCGTCGACTTGATTCTGAGCATGCGTGGATTTTTAATTTTAAAACAAGTTTCAAATTTTTTAACCGATGAATAAATAACCGATGGGGCCCACACAGGATCGGTTTGGTCTGATGAAAATGGTCCATCAGACCGTTCTCATCGGATTGACCGATCGTGTGTACGCGGCATAAGTGATAGTGCAAATCTGCAAATAAGGAAACAGAAAAATATAACAATAAAATAAGAGCCAATGTCTAGCACCTGTAAACAAAAACATAAAATGTCCATCAAACTGAATTGAAGAAAAACATGTAAAGCCTCGTACACAGGCTCGGTTTTCTCGGCAAGAACCAGCAAGAAAACTGCTGGCAGAGCTTTCTTGCCGAGTATACCGAGCATGTGTACGAGGCTTTCAGGTTTCTCGTCAAGAAAACTGCCCAGAATCTCGACGAGGAAAATAGAGAACCTGCTCTCTATTTTCTCGTTGTGATTCTCGGCAGTGTTTTCCTGCCGAGAAACCCGAGCGTCTGTATACTTACCTGTCGCCGTGGAAACCCGCGCATGCTCAAAATGACTTTGACGCATGCGCAGTAGCTTCCAAGGGCAGTGTAGGGTGCAGCAAGATGGCGGCGACGGCATCGTACACGATGATGTCACCGCGTTCTTGCCATTCAAAAGAAAGACACCCGCACAGGTCTAACATACAGACATCACCGGAGCCCACATGCAGGATACACAACAGTGAGGGTCCAACATCCAGGCATTCATAAGTTCCACCAGTCCGAAAAAGGGAGTCATAGGAAAAGAAATCGCCACTTGCATAAAATCCTTGACTCCTCTGCTGCCGTTTGTAGTCTCCAATCTACTTCTTCACTGTTGTGTATCCTGTATGCGGGCTCCGGTGATGTCTGGATGTTAGCCCTTTCTGCATATCGGTTCACGTGGCGCCCAAAGTTTCCAGTTCTGGCTGTTTGGCTACTTGCTGCTGGCAGGTAGCCCACACCATCTGATAAGAGTACCCTATTATTTTTGCTGGTGTTGGTCGCACATCTGATGTTGACTCTGTCTTGGCTGTAGGATCCTATTATCTATCCATATGAATGAATTTTCTTCAAAGGCTGAACATTCATTGTTTCACTTTATATGAACTTCTTCACTCCAAGTCTACTTGCACATGTCTGGATTGTTCATTTTTTTTCTTGAATTCAGTTTGATGGACATTTTATGTTTTTGTTCACAGTTGCCTGACATTGGCTCTTAACTCAATATTGTATTGTTATATCTTTCTGTTTGCTTATTTGCACATTTGCACTATCACTTAGCGCTGGACTTTTTTATTACTATTATTATACACGATTTATATAGCGCCAACAGTTTACGCAGCGCTTTACATGGTGGGACAACACAATTACAGTAAAGTTCAATACAAAAGGTGCAGGAGGGCCCTGCTCGTAGAGCTTACATTCTAAAGGGAAGGGGTGGTGGTGCAAAAGGTAATAAATAGCTGCAGAGAATGATTTTGATGGGGGGGAACTTTACTTTACATCTCTATACACAATTTGTCTTGTTGCAGTGTCAGCAGCTGACACAATTTATTTTGGGGGGGGGGGCACAGTAATTTTTTACAATTTTGTATTTTAAATGTTGTGTTTTTACAATGATCAAAAATAATCCTGTATTATAATTTACACTTCATTAATTTGTTTCTAAATTAAGTCATAGCATAAGTTACCTACATTGATTTATTTCAAAACTGAATTTTCAAAGCTGCTGAAAGTTTATTAAAGAATCTGCTTGAGAACTCTAAAAAAGTATTCTTGTCATATTCAAATTTGACTTGTAATTACTAAACTATCAGATATATATAACTCTCAGGCTGTAAAGCATATTATAGTCTATTCAAGTTAGGATGACTGGATGTAAAATAATAATGATAAAAAAGTTCTTCCTAATGATGTATCAAATAATGTATAATTTTGTTATAACTGTAGCGGGGTCACCCTGTCAGAGTCTAATGACAGGCCATCACCACCGGAACTTTGCTCACACTTGTAAATATGTAAGTTACCTTTAAGAAAGCTATGCATTGTGGGACTTCAAGTAGCAGGACATATGGACTCCATTGACTCTTAGGCCTCGTACACACGACCAGACATGTCCGATGAAAACGGTCAGAGGACCGTTTTCATCGGACATGTCTGCTGGGATCATTTGGTCTGATGTGTGTACACACCATCAGACCAAATTCCCTGCGGACAGAATACGCGGCGACGTGGCGGTGACGATGACGCGGCGACGTGCGCGCACCAGGAAGTTCAATGCTTCCACGCATGCGTCGAATCACTTCAACGCATGCGTGGGATTTCGGGCCAGCGGACATGTCCGATGAGTCGTACTGACCATCAGACATGTCCGACGGACAGGTTTCCACTGGACAAGTTTCTTAGCATGCTAAGAAACTTTTGTCCGCTGGAAACCTGTCCGCTAGGCCGGAAAACTGTCCGGTAGGCCCTACAAACGGTCGGACATGTCCACGGAAACTGGTCCGAGGGACCAGTTTCAGCGGACATGTTCGGTCGTGTGTACAAGGCCTTAAGAGAAACAGACTACACATCCCACAATGCCCTGCAGCACTGGAACATGTGACACCTCCGCACAGACTTATGGGGGAGGGTTACTTAAGGAAAGGGCGCGCCTGATCTCTCTCTCTCTCGTGACCTGCTTCTTCTCCTCTGCGGAGCTGCTGACACAGCCAGCTGTGCAACTAGGCCAGAGGCCTGGGCCTAACTCCACCGAGAAACCAGCCATCTGGAAGGAAGCAAGACTCCAGTATCCAGCCCGTGTTCCCAGAGATCGAAGAGGCAGCCCAGCTGACAACTGAAACAGTGGAGCACCCTCGTCCGGGATCCTAGTGCTGTGGAACAGAGACTCACCAACGCGCCTTCTGAGAGGAACTCAGGCGGATCGGCCTGTCGGGTGAGAGAGCACATGCTCAACTTTTAACTCTCCCTTTATACAGACACCTCAGGGTCACCTCACAGAGCGGAGATGCGTGTTTGGCCTTCAGCTGAAACTTAGAGGCCCTGTTAACTGTTTAGTGCCTTATAGGAGTGACTGGCGCTGACGAGCGACCAATTCACCAACATTGTTGTTCCATATACTTTGTTCTGCAATTTCCTTCACTGATTGTCACTTGTGGATTACAAATTCTAACGTGCACCAAACGGCCGCAACGTGGACATTAACTGTTTGTAAGATTGCCCGCTAGAGGGCGCTAGCGAGCATAGACTGCCTACTTTAGTTTAAGTGAATGGTACCAATCTTTAGTTTAGGTCTTTTCATTAACGTTAATTGCTGATTCCTGCAAGGGCTCTTGCTGAATCATAGTGAGTCATTACCTGACAGTTGTTTGAGTGTGATTTAAATCTAAGCTTGTTCCTTAAGTTCACGTGAAGTAAACTTATTCTTTCTGATTTAAATATATCAATTGTGTGAAGTGTATTTTCTCGTCTGGAGGGACCATCCATAAAAGCAGGTAGTACTATTGTCATATCATCACTGCATGTTGTGTGCCTGCTATTGTGACCCCAGCCAAGCAGAGGTCACAATACCTTACCCACCAGATTTCTGATGTGTCAAGGGAGGATTCGAGTCAGTTAAATAGGAGTGAGCCAAGTCAAAGAGAGTAGATCCCACAAAAATCAGCGGCTCCTGAGGGGGAAGCGCTACATAACATAACATAACAGTCTTACCAATTCAGTTTTAAAATATAAAATTGTGTCAGTGAAATAACTTAAAAAGGGGAAAAAATATGTTAGTTTAAAGCTTCATTAGTATCATCCACAATTTTTGTAATATTTTCTATAAATATTAAAAAGAAAATCAGCATTTTTTAACCTCATGTTAGATTGTACAAAATTGAAATCTGGTAATTCTCCAATTGTAACTACCTTATATACTCGAGTATAAGCCAACCCGAATATAAGCCGAGGCACCTAATTTTACCACAAAAAACTGTGAAAACGTATTGACTCAAGTATAATGATCAAGTATACACACGATCATTTTTCGGGATGTAAAAAACAACGTTTTTCAGCACCTATAAAAACCTAGTTTTTTCCAACTTCATCATTAAAACGACGTTGCCCACACACAATCGTTTTTAAAAAATGCTCTAGCAAAGCGTGGTGACGTACAACACGTACAACGGCAATATAAAGGGGAAGTTCCATGCGGATGACGCCACCCTTGGGGCTGCTTTAGCTGATTTCCTGTTAGTAAAAGACGATTCGCGCTTTTCTGTCTGTTACAGCGTGATGAATGTGCTTACTCCAGTATGAACGGTAGTTTTACCAGAACGAGCGCTCCCGTCTCATGCTTCTGAGCATGAGCGGGTTTTTAACGTCGTTAAAGCCCACACACGATCATTTTTTACAACCCGAAAAACAACATTTAAAACGTCGTTAAAAAATGCAGCATGTTCGGAAAAAAAAATTGACGTTTTTTCAGAACCCGAAAAATCATGTGAAGCCCACACACAATCATTTTAAATGACATTTTTTAAAAACTTTGTTTTTTTTTTTTCATGCCAAAAAATGATCGTGTTTACGCGGCATAAGCCTAGGTTGTCCATCTGCATGCCTCACTGTGCCTCATTTTGCCTCACTGTGTCCATGTGCATGCTTCACTGTGTCCATGTGCATGCTTCACTGTGCCCATGCCTCACTGTGTCCATGCCTCACTGTGTCAATGTCTTACTGTGTCCATGTGCATGCCTCACTGTGTCCATGCCTCACTGTGTCCATGTCTCACTGTGTCCATGCCTCACTGTGCCCATGCCTAACTGTGTCCATGACTAGACTGACGTATCGGGTCCCCAAATTCACCAGAGAAATGACCGTTTAACATGGGAATCTATGAAAGGGGTGCCTGGCTTTGAAAAATCGGTGCTCCCCGGCCGTAGGTCTCCCGAACAACAAAATGTGCACACTTGTAGGTCACCTGTGTGCCAAGATTGGGGTACAGGGGACTTACGGCCGGCCAGTACCGGGTCCCCAAAGTCCGGGAGATCAGGCACAAAAAGGTGACTCGAGTATAAGCTGAGGGGGGCATTTTCAGCACAAAAAAATTGCTGAAAAACTCGGCTTATACTCGAGTATATACAGTAAATACTCGGCTTATACTCGAGTATATACAGTAAATTGTAACTAGAGCTTTTTCTTTTGATGAAGTGGCAAAAGACTAGAACAATGTCAGATTTGAGCTGTGCTGACCTAATTGTGGCTAGGTATTACATTACACAAATTTAGGATGTGTAAAAGAATACAAGACTCAACAATTAGTAGCACTATACTTCTACTAAGTAAGCAAACCAAGATAAGTATCCAAATCAGTTCCACTTGCCCACTATAGGGGCACATGCATTACATTTTATCGCAAACAAAAAATGTCTATTATTTTTTTTATATGGATGAAACAGTGAAGGGTTTAAGTTAAAATTTCTGTCATGTTTTTAATTTTAATAATGAAGAGAAGACCAGTACAGAGAGAAGTAAATTCTGAAGGAGGATTTACTGAAGCCCCATGTCAGCAAGTGTGAAAAAATATACAGTATGTATGACATACAGTATGTACAAAACACACAACAAAACTCCCAGTGCACGACAATACTGTAATTGTATGTACTGTAAATTAATGCAACCCAAAAAACATTTAGTCCAGATGAGTAATGGGCAACTCTCTTCAAACATAGACACAGTTCTTCAAACAGGTTTGGTGAATAAAATGCACCCTTGTCTTGCCTAGACTCCAGCTCCTGAAAATATTAGGGAAATCTTCAGCTGATAAATGAAAAGCATATACAATGGCAAGTATAAAAGGCATAAATGACAGAAATCCCTCATGAGAGTGCCACTTTGCTCTTATATAAGCCTGAGGCTGATGATAGAGTGAAGCTGACAAATCTTGGCTCCAAACAGCTCAGAAAACTATTGGGACAGGCAGGAAGGAAGCTTTGTGATGTCACTCAGTGGGGTAGACCCTGTGAGCATGGTGATGAGTTTCGGGGGTTGCCCTTTTCTCAAGCCTTAGTAGGCTATTGCCGTGCTCACAGAACAAACAGCAAAACAAAAAAAGGAAACAGGAGCAGGACAAAGCATGTTAGCAGGTTCCCAGTTGGCAGTCCATGCTGTCCATACTTAACTGTTCATGGTAGGGTAATGAGTAAGACAAAATGAAAGAGAGCAAAATAGAATAAATAAATAATTGGTATGGAAGACAACGTATGTGACCAGTACACCGCAACTAGAGAAGTGAAACTGCATAACACATAATTATGTGAATATCAATAAGTAGTGTTTATCAAAGCATAATGTGTCACTGTGACACCCATACAAAAATGGATGATGTGGTTGTCACTGGCAAAGGAAGGTAGTGGTACAGACAAATATTGAAAAAGCCAACAGTCCTGAACTTTCCTTTGGCTGCTAAAATATATATTTTTATTTTTGCATGTGTCAGTGTTTGAGAGATTTCCCATTATTTCTTGCCTTGAGAAGAATTAGAAGGATATTATCAGGGTATCAATAGCAGGAGGACTCTAGGACCCAGCATCAGTCAGGGCAGGAGAAGGGCTCTAGGACCCAGCATCAGTCAGGGCAGGAGAAGGGCTCTAGGACCCAGCATCTCCGCAAGCAAATCACATCACATGGGCCTTTATAAGGAAGCCAGCCCTTGGTTGAAGTGCTGTTTGATCCTCAGTTGTTTCCAACATTTCAGTGTTTCCTGTTTCCTGTGATTCTTGATTACCAACCCAGGCTTGTTCCAGACCTGTCTCCTAGCCCGCCTCCTGACCTTGACCTTGGCTTGTTTAACAGATCACCTCTGCCTAAAACCTGTTGTGACCTTGGCTCCCACCCGACCCAGTCTGTTCTGCTACCTACTTTCTCTTTCTGCAAGCAACTCTGCAGGCGACACATATGTAAACGCCGTTCAAACCACACATGTGAGGTATCACCGCTTACGTTAGACCTTGTGCAACAATTCTAGCACAATTCTATAACATCATATTTCACAGTATACAAAAGAATTGGGCTAACAGTAAATGTTTTGTTATTTTTTAATTCTTGAAACAGTTTAAAAAAAAAAAAAAAAGGCGTTTGAAAAATTATTGCACACATACCGTGCAAGATATAAAATTGCAATGACCGCCACTTTATTCCCTAGGCTGTCTGATATATATATATATATATATATATATATATATATATATATATATATATATATATATATATATATAATGTTTGGGGGTTTTGAGTAATTTTCTAGAAAAAAAATGATGATTTTTCCATGAATGAGAGAAGTGCCAGAACAGGCCCGGTATTGAGGTGGTTAAGGGATCTCCTCTGCCTGTTACCAGTCTTGACCTCAGCTCCCGCCTGACCTTGTCTGCCTCCTACATACCTGGCCCAAAACCTTGGCTTGTACCGACTACCCCCTGTCTCAGAGACCCTATTTACCTGCTACATCTCACAGGCACCACCTGCCTGCAGCAGGACATCAGCGGTGTTCCTGAATATTTTCTGAAAGCAACTCTGCAGGCGACCTGTGCTACTTTGGGCCTGACTCCTCCTTCTTCACTTTCAGGTGAGTTTGGAACTTAGCTGCAAGGGAAGCCCTCTCTCTATTGGCCTCCAGCACTTTGACACCTGATAGATATGTCCTCAAAAGGCACACATTTGGCAATAAAACATGATGAAGGCTCCAACACTTCCCTTCTCTGTCCAAATGAAGTTCAGCTCCTCCCATAAAAGTCACATGATCATTGCAACATATAAGACCTGTAGCGCTACCCCCGCAGGAGCCGCTGATTTGTTTTTGGGATCGGCATATTGAGTTATTTTAATGTTGCGTAAGGGTGCAGTTGAAGAACAAAGCAGTGAGCGAAAGTCCAGACAGTGAATAAAGAGTTTTCCAATGCTTTATTCCAGGCCAAACATGGCCAACATCAACATTAAGTGGGAGGAGCAGGTTGATGAAGAAGAAAGAAGAACCTTGCAGTGTCAGGCCCGGATATTAATTGAGCAGTACTTGCTCAATATTGTACCAACTGTTATTCGTCGCCACTCTAGTTGGAGTGGGTAAAGTGCCCCCATACAGACCCCTCTCACAAGCCTGGCAGCAGAAGCGTCACTTAGGATTTTCTGTGAGGAACAGATCTCTCTCACAGACCTGGCTCTAGGGCCTCTGCCACAGACCAATTACTTTTAGGTGAGCTAGATGGATAGATTGAGCGAATCCTTCCAGTAGGTTTGTAGCATAGGTCACCGGATGACAGCAGCACGTACCTGTCACCATTCCGGTCACCAGATCCCCGAATGGTTCGCTCAAGCCCTGTTGGACAACCTGCCTCCGGGTTCCCAATCGAACGGCACCCAGCCTGGGATCCCTTCAATAGAACCGGGAACCCAGTAAGTCACTGGAGTCCCTTTTTACCTCAGGATGAGGGTTTATGTAGACTGCAATTCTGGCCTGGTGGGCCTCGCTGGCGGGGTCCATGGATGCACCTACCCTGAAGGTGGATGCCGCACCTGGAACTGGGACCCCGCGAAAAACTCGGTTAGCACATGACACCCGTCACAGATATAACCCTCCCCAGCATGCCCCGCGAGGGAGAAACTTCTCTGATTGGCTGCTGGGGAAAGTTGCTCTGCCAGAGCCCCTCTGGTGCCAAATGCTGGCCAGGGATGGTATTGCATCCCTGGAGCACAGACTGACCCAGTGGACGTTTCTGGAGTGACAGAAGTCCCAATTTTAACAAATTCAGAATGGGAGCAAAGTAACTCTCCCATTCCCCACTAACTTTAGCGTAGCGCCCATACTGAAAGTAAGGGGGCGCTACAGACCTTTATGTGGAAAGTAAAAAATTAGATGAGCAACCAAGTACCAGCAAACAAAAATGCATATATAAAAAAGTCCTCTTATTAACTGTGAAAAATTATCAACAGAAAGCAAAAGCAGTGTCCATATCAAATCAGCTGCGGAAGCTTCACTGTGATCTTAATCCTCTGACAGACGAGATAGGTGTATAGACATCTTCATCAGAATATTTCTACAGAGCAAATAAAAGAAAGGGCTGCTTACCAGATCCGTGAGATCCCTATTACAGAGATCAAATCCACTCAGAACAGATATCATCCACTGATCAGAGCCCTCCCCAGATCCTCTCCTCCGCTGACAATCTGGAGACGACAAAGGATCTCCTGCAGGTTCCTTATATGAGTGGGATCGTTCTGCAATGACATAAACACATGACCAGGTAAGCAGCCCTTTCTTATATTTGCTCTGTAGAAATATTCTGATGAAGATGTCTATACACCTATCTCGTCTGTCAGAGGATTAAGATCACAGTGAAGCTCCTGCAGCTGATTTGATATGGACACTGCTTTAGTTTTCTGTTGATAATTTTTCACAGTTGTTGCCAGTGTTTCCTCCTATTATATAAATTTGGTAAATCCAAAGAAATTTTTACAATCAGATTGTGTATTACCACTTTTATACACCTAAAATTACTAGTTGTGTTTTCAGTGCCAATAATTGTTAACGGCACACCAAACAGAGAAGAAAACACACGTTTTGCCACGTGGCAAATTCTGCAACGCACAATTCAAAACATGTAACCCACAAAATGCCAAAATGTCTCATAAGCCACGTACTGTATAGCACAGCCCATTGAAATCAACAGGCTGCCCTATGCGTGTCACAGGAAAAACGAGCCAAAAAAACCTTTGTACCCACTAAGCTAGAGGTGAATGGAGCCTGAAAGTAAAATTGGTCAGTTACCACAAGAATGAGTCTCTATTCTAATATGTGCATTTCCTTGCATTTCAGAAATGCGCTGCACCAAAAATAACAGTAAAAACGCACCAAGCTCCACTCAAAAAAAGTTCTGAAGCTTATTTGATGTGATTGCTGTGTTTCGGGCAACCCGTTCAGGTGGATGAGATGTCCTATGTGTGATGTGAAAATGCTCTAAAACCCCTCCCACCCTCGCAAAAAAAAAAAACACATGTGGGAATGCGAGTTCCTGCTATGCAGAGTTGTGAACGGGGCTTGGCAGCTGAGTGTTTCTGTCTACTCCCTCCTATGTACTTTTATAAAGATAGCCATACACTATGCAATCTAATTGTATATTGTATATTTAGTAAGAAGGGTGATCACTGATTGATTGCATTTTATTTAAAAAACGTGCAGCTGGGAATGGGTGGGTGGATGGATGATGCAGGGTGTGTTCTAATGAGGTCAGCTGGTCAACTCCTTTCCGTGTCTTGACCTATAGTCTGTAAGGAAGTAAGACAGAAGCAATAGATACGTTTGGAAACATGGATAAAGGACAGTAAGGTACACATCTGTAGATTTTATGGAAAGCTTTGATAGTTTGTAAAAAAAAGCACATGAATGCTATATTGGTACATAGGGGAGCTGGAATTTAGAAAAAAAATATTGAACTTATCCTTTAAATTTCAGCTGGTGTGCAAGTGATGAAAGTTTAATAAATATAGTTTAACTGATTACATCTAGTGCAGCAACTTTCCACTGAAAACACATTTACTGGGCTATTTTTTGTATTTTGCTTTGGGTCCTTCTTTAACATTAGGCAGATTTTACTCATCTTCATTTACATTTGCTTTATGTCTGCATAATGTTTTTTCCTCCTAGCGAATCCAGAGGACATAACTATTGAACAGAAAAAAATGTCCTTTTTCCATTAAAAGCTTTGCTTTGCATGCAAAACTTTTGTATCCATAACATGTGCCTCGAGGACACAACGCAGTTGCTAAGCTTTTCTGACACCTTTTTTTTTTTTTTACAGTTGTAGAATAATTGCAGAACAGTTGAAAAATAACAATTTTGACTGACATACATATTTTTGAATGAATATTTTAGCAAGCTGATATAACAGTT
Organism: Rana temporaria; assembly: GCF_905171775.1. Classification (NCBI taxonomy): domain Eukaryota; kingdom Metazoa; phylum Chordata; class Amphibia; order Anura; family Ranidae; genus Rana; species Rana temporaria. Next base: position 80,768,697 of record NC_053496.1, on the reverse strand, counting down.
TTTTACCTGTACCAAATATCTCCAATCTATGTTTCGAATCTTTTTCATTATTGCTTTGTAGGAATGAGGTTCAGATTTGCAACATGGTGGGTTCACAGTGAATCTGGAAGGTTTAAGTTTTGCAGTTTTGGCAAATTCATTATGAAATTGCTAGATTTATTTTAAGAGCCCCATGATGCTCTGCCTGATCTTTCAATTGTGGTCAGCAGAGTTAGAATAGCAAAAAATGGGGACATTATTATATGCTAGCTCACATACAATTTTTTCATTTTCTGCTAGGTTAAAACGAAAATAGGGGTTTGGGTTTAGTGTTTCAGAGTCATTTTATTTTTCTGAAAAGTATGTTTTATTTTCTGATGCTAAAGCCTTTTTTATTTCAGGGTGTGCAATAAACACTTGTTACTGACATAGGCAAATCTGCTATTTGTTTGCAGCACATCACTGTATACTTGTGCAGTAAAGTAGTGCGCACCAAAGCATCAGATATTTTTCCTCCCTATTACCATAGCATTCATTAAATATAGGCAATAACCTTAATACAATAAAATATCAGGCAGACCTAAAGTTAGAAGCAGAGGGCCTGCATACACAGGTAGTAGGGGGCAAGCAGGTTCTGCAGGACCATGTGGTGGTTGGATTGCATCTGGAAGCAGGGCACATCTACCTGTTCCATCTCAGAGTGACTGTGCTTTACAGCCACAGCACAAAAAGGGGATTGGCTGAAAAAAGCAACATGACCATAGAGGCAGATAAGGGTTCAGCCACACAGCAGTTAGGGGACATTAGGCATGTAACAGCAAAAGGCAATGTTCCAGCCAGGGCCGGATTTGCTCTCCCTGCCGCCCCAAGGCCAGGTTTCGCAATGCAACCCCCTCCCTGCCAACCGAACCCCCCCCCCCCAAATCAACGGAGAATGAGCGGCACAGTTAGTTAAAATATGTTTTGTTTTGTTTTTTTACTTTTTTATCACTTTAATTTTTGTATAATTTACTTATTATTTTTCTTATTCTTTACTTTTTTATTTTATCAATTTAATTATTAATTCTTATTATTTATTTATTTTTTTATCAATTTTGTTCACTTAACTTTTTTGCTATCACACAGGAGAAAACAATTCCCTGTGTGATTGCAATTGGAGGTGACATGTTCTCTTTATTGACCCTGTCATCTCCAAAACAGGAGTCCAGCACTGTGCTAGAACTCCTGTCACAGCTGAGATGAGAAGAGCACAGCTCTCCCCTCTCTCTGTGTACATCGGCAGCAGGGACAGGAGACAGACTCGGTGGCCGATGGGAGGACGGATTCCCGAAGACAGAGCCAGCAGAGAGAGGTATGTGGGGTGGGGGGAGAGGGGATGACGGACGGGAGCACACATTTTACAATTGATTTAGGCGACATCCTCACAATCACTTGTTAACGAACGAGCGGATTCCCCCATAACTTACCACCCTTAACTGTATGTTCTGGGCGTCGGGGGACTCCATGCCACTGCCGCCCCTTGGCCCCCTGCCGCCCCAAGGCCTGGCCTCAGTGGCCTTGTGGGAAATCTGGGCCTGGTTCCAGCAACTAGCGCTAACTGCGACCTGAGCTCCAGTGATGAGGGGTGGGTGGATGATGAAGTGGCAGACTATTGTTCCAGCAAATTTAAAAGAAGAAAGTTCTGAGGGAAACACAGAACAACATTGATTTTACCCCATGGCAGATTACGTAGGACTAGAAGGATAAGCCATCCTAATTCATTTGGCTGCACTCCCCCACAGGTACAGGCCACTGCTACTAAAATACATTTTATTTTGGAATAAAAACAATAATTATTATACTTACAAACTCCAAATAAATGTACACATATCATAGCAAGCGGGACCAATCTCCTACATTTACTATTTTGGCTCTGATGAAGAGGGTTTCCCCTTGAAATGCATCAGCAACCACGGACGCCTCCTGGTCTTCCCACACTATTGGTAGACTACAGCAGACCTGAAGGTGATTGGTCCCACTTGCTATGATATGCGTACATGTAGGGGCAGATCCACAAAGAAGTTACGCTGGCGTATCTATTGATATGCCGCGTAACTTCTAATTTGCTCTGGCGTATCTTTGTTTTGTATCCACAAAACAAGATACGCCTGAAGCTGAGCTAGATCCGACTGGTGTACGTCTTAGTACGCCGTCGGATCTAAGGTGCATTTTTACGCTGGCCCCCTAGGTGGCGTTTCCGCCGATTTCCGCGTCGAGTATGCAAATTATGTAGATACGGCGATCCACGAACGTATGTCCGGCCGGCGCATTTTTTTATGTCGTTTCCGTAAGGCTTTTTTTGGCGTATAGTTACCCCTGCTATATGAGGCGTATCCTATGTTAAGTATGACCGTCGTTCCCGCGTCAAATTTTGATTTTTTTACGTCGTTTGCGTAAGTCGTTCGCGAATATGGCTTTGCGTACAATGACGTTCATGTCGTAACATCGCGGCTTGTTGCGGGTTGATTTGGAGCATGCGCACTGGGATACCCCCACGGACGGTGCCCAAAAAAAAACGTCATTTACGTCGGGTCAAGACGTATTTACATAAAACACGCCCCTATCACATCAATTTGAATTGCGCGCCCTTAGGCCGCCAAAGTTACACTACGCCGCCATAACTTACGGCGCAAGTTCTTTGAGGATAAGGAAAATACGCTGTAAGTTACGGCGGCGTAGTGTATCAGAGATATGCTATGCCGGCCGCAACAATGCGCCAGGCTACGTGGATCTGGCCCTTAGTTTGCAGTTATGAGTATAATACAGGTAATTGTTTTTATTCCCAAATAAAATGTATTATTGTGGTAATGCACACGGTCAGTGCCCCTTCTCTTGTTGTTTTATAGTCCCTAAGGATACCCATTATCTTGAAGAGGTAGCAAGACTGTTGGCGCTGAGGAAGAATTCCTACACTCCAGACCCCTTAGATTAACCATTTTGAGCACGATGAGTGGCTTTTGGGGCTTCCGTTGTCGTCCTTCTCCTCTGCACCCGCCTCTTCAGTGAAGCCGTGGCTAACAGCTCAGTGTGGGATCCAATCAGAGCGGGTCAGATAAGCTTCCAAAAAGGTATGTAGACTAATTTTTTCTTTACAGGGATAGAGGGGTTAGTGATAGATCTATGGTGCGTAACTGCCTATAGATGCAGGATTTTAGTTTTTGTATGGACTTTATTATTTATTACTCACATTATTTATTGTAATGTTTAACTTGTTTGGGCATCTTGTATTATTTAGTATACACATACATTGCTTTTATTATTTATTACTGATGACTTATCCATTACCTATTCTCTAAGTGTGCGGACCTAGCAATGTCCCTGCTTCACAGTCATCAATTGTGAAAATCCACAGTATTTGCTGGTTAAAAGTTAACTAGGTCAAGTTTAATAAATGATATGTGTGCAAAGCAGCACATCGATTGCACACAAGCAAGCAAGTGATATACTAATGGAATTTATTATGCAACCTCTGCCTTATATTTGCCCAGTGTGTCCTCACAGTGGTTGTTACTTGGAATCCTGTGTGGTTTTGCTCTGACACTCCAGAAAGTATTGGATACATACAAGTAACTCTGCATAAACTGTGCAAATTTTGGCAGCAGAGGGAGCTAGTGTAAGTAAATACTGTAGAGATTACAGATGTGTGCTGAGGCAGGCATGTTCAACCCATGGCATGCAGGCCAAATGAGGCCTGTGACCTCGAACCTTTGGAAACCCTCACAGCCTCCTTCGGGTGCACTCCCCTCTTCTGAATGATTGCTGAGTCTCCATAATTCAGGTGAATGTCATACAAAAGCCAATATTGCAGCCACTGTTTCCACTCTTCTCTTTCTTTCCTAACACACAGACACAGGAAGAGGAGCCTTTAGTTGAGTGGATTACATCTAGTGGTATCCATACAGGGTTTTTGAAGGTGGATTCTCACAGTCATGTGATGATGAGCTTGATGCCATTCCGGGAGAATGTGAGTGCATTAGGTATCATTTTTATTTTGCATAATAAAGAAGTTTATTGCACTATTAGGAAATGCTCTTCCCTGGTCTGTTTTTTTTTTATATTTAGATTGTCCACAATCCATGTTTTGGCAATTCAAGGGATGGCTGCAAAGACCCTCATAAAGTGAAGACTCCAACACTGATTTGAAGCTCTTTTGGCAGATCACACCTGAGCGCAAGAGTGGGATTAATGGCGATCTGGTTAATGAAAAATGGGTCTTCTGTGATTTTTATTGGTGAACAGAGATTGGTCCCATGGAAAATGTTGGTTAAAATCTTCATTGTGCTATTCAAAATAAAAAATTCTAAATTCTGAACCTTTTCATTTGATTGTGGCCCACAGTGGGTTACCAAACCACTTAAGTGGCCTGTGCTCTTCAAAAGGTTGAACACCCTGTGCTAAACAGGCATTGCAGAATGTGGTGACAGTGTATCTTGCTGAAAACATGCCATGATTTTCAATTAAGAAAACTACAGGGTGTAGAAGAATCTGTGTGATGTTGTTCTAAAAAAAAACATTCAAAACTAGGTCATCCATGAAACACCTTCGCACATACTGCTTATAGAAACTTTATCTGTATTTTCAGACTGTTCTTTCCTCAATTGGACGAGCATCAAACATTTTATTAATGAGCTTTTGAAAAAAAAGGTCATTTCATTAAGTCAACCACTGTGACAGTTAAAATCTAGGCACCATATATTCATAAAATGCAAAGTTCTCTCCCTGCTGTTCTACTGAGATAATTAAACCCAGACATTCACACTTGTGAACCTTGATAAACAAAGTGCCTCATTAGCAACATACCATTATTAAAAAAAAATAGTCTGATCAAAATTAAAACATACATTTTTTGATATGAATATTGTTGAACTTTAATTTGCTGTTATTAATTAAACTGTTTGTTCCATTTTCAAGAAATGTTCCCATTGGATTGTCTTATAGTATATCAAAGGTCACCTCTAAAATCTAGGGAATTAAAGTGTTATCGTTTGCAACCAGATTTAGGTTTTAACTGCCCAAGACCAGTGATAAGAACTCCACTGTTGCCATTATTGATGAGCAAATAAATGTGAAGCCTCGTACACACGCTCGGTTTTCTCATCAAGAAAGCTCTGCCAGCAGTTTTCTTGCTGGTTCTTGCAGAGAAAACCGAGCGTGTGTACGAGGCTTTCAGGTTTCTCGTCAAGAAAACTGCCTAAAATCTCAATGATAAAAATAGAGAACCCGCTCTCTATTTTCTCGTTGTGAGTCTCGGCAGTGTTTTCCTGCCGAGAAACTAGAGAGTGTGTATACGAATAAGGTAAATACAACTGTAAATGCAAAAAAAAAAAACATAAATTACATTTTAGAATGTGTGGAGACTTGCCAATATTTTATCCACTGCCTGCAAAACCTAAACAAGTTTGTAAGAATTTACTCTTACCTTTGTACAGTTGTACTCAATGCAACACCATAAATTTAAAACTGAGGGTTTTGAACTGTGTACAGACATAACATCAATATTACAGCAACAGCCCTTTTAAAATTAAAAACAGTTCTTTAGAATTTATTTTCAATTAATTGAATGCTCAAAAAATGTTTTGTCTCACTCTCATTTCTTCTTGTTGCATGTTGAAGCACTACTTGGAACCTTGTTAAGATCCAACAATGTAAAATATGATTTTTCGCCATTTTTCAAGTGGTCTTAAACTTTTGATCAGGACTGTATATATATATATATATATATATATATATATATATATATTTGCCTGTTGACTTTTTTCATTGCTTCTAAATCTGCATAATATATGTTTCAACACCTGTCTGTTTTGCAAACACGAATCTAGGATAATTATATACTTACTGTCAATACACCTCCCCTGGTTCCCTAAGGCTTGCTGTGATCTCCTGCCACAGTTTTCAACTCATTTTTTTAATAGATAGCTGACCAATAAATTACAAAAGACTGAAATGATTGGGGATACATCTCCCATTAAACTGATTTACAAAAAAACTAATTAGTTTGACTATAATATATATATATTTTATTATTAATATAATTTTATAAAGTTATCAGAGGCTATAACTGTATCTTAAGATTCTTTAATCACTTCAGCCCCAGAAGGATTTACCCCCTTAATGACCAGGTCATTTTTTATGATGCGGCACTTCTCTAATTTAACTGACATTTGCGTGGTCATGCAACATTGTACCCAAACACTGTATTGTACCCGCTGACTACTGACCCAATTTGAGCATCCATTGTCATTTCGGAGTCAAAAATGACTCCGCTCTTCTGCGTTCCTGCTTCAATAGTGTGAGAGTGTCATTGAACCAGCCGGAGTTGTTTTTTCGGATGAACGTTCTGCGTTTCGGAGCGATTTTGTCTGTAGTAAAGCTTTGTTAATGGAATTGAGTATTTCCACTGTCGATTGATTTTGGTTTATTGTTGTTATTTTATTTGATAATGTGGTTTTGAAGAGTTCTGAGTGGAGTTTCTTCTGGGATCTTGTCCAGTGTGATGTTAACGGGTTTGTCGGTTTTTTAAAGACGGTATTGTTGATTATTTTGAAGTTGATTGCATGGTGATCTGTCCAGGGTAACGGTCTATTCTCCATTATGTTAATGTCTATATCCTGTTTGAAGATAAGATTGAGGGTGTGACCTGATACATGCGTTGGTGCACCTATCAGTTGCTGCAGACCTAGTCCTTCTAATTGGTCAATGCAGGCCATGGCAATGGGATCCTGTGGGGAATTAGCCCAGAGGCTGTAACTTTTGTGGTGCTGCAAAGTGTCTTCAAAGCCTCCAAAGAAGTCTATGGAAAAGCTTGCTTGAAGCCCTACCAAAGCCTCATCGAAACCCCACGAAGCCTCACCAAAGCTTCACCAAGCCTCATTGAAGCCTCATCGAAGCCCCACCGAAGCCCTCATGGATGCATCAAGCAAAAGCAAGGCGTAAACAGGACTGTAAGCTAACCATTTTATTTAGTGACAGGAGATTTGAGTGACCTTGAGAGAGCTTTAACAAAGCATGTCCGAAGCCATGTTTTGAAGCAAGTGTAAACTAGCCCTTAGGCAAAGTTACTTTCTCAGTGCCTCCAGGAAGTGGCCAAAGGCCAAAGTTCAGGGTAAGTCATTTTTTTTTCTAAAAATTCAATTTTCTTTCTGCTTTTATTATGTGACTAAATTAGAACTATAGGCAAAAAGTTTTTTCCCATTTTGGATAGAGTAAGGGAGGAACATAACCCCTGTCAGAATTGTTTTTGCCATTTGTTTCCTATTGGAGAGATTTTCTTTCACTTCCTGTCCTATAGCCAAAACAGAAAGTGAGAGCAAATTAAGGGAATCCCTTGGGGAACCCCAGGTCACCAGAACTAGTGTCCCTTCTATCACTTGGAAAATTAAAAATGTGGGATTTCCCTTTACTTTCACTTTCAATGATAATGGTAAATATCTGTAACAGCAAAAAAAAAAAAAATGTCTAATCCATCTCTTCCCTGTCCAAACCTTAGCCTTTGGTTGCATTTTAGGTGGATCTTGCATTTAAGGTTTGTTGACTTCACCTTTTCACCAGCTAGTATGCAATATTTGTGTCAATGTTCAGAACACAAATGTTCAGAACACAAACGTTCAGAACACCTTAAAGGGTAACTAAAGGAAAAAAAAAATTGCCTAAAATTAATGTCTGCAAGGTAGACAGACAGAATAGTGTAATGATTCTGTTAAAAAACAAGTAAATACCTATTAAATTCCTTCATCTATATCACCTCCGGCATTCTAGTTTCTGTTCTCTCATTCACTTCCTGGTTTGCATCGTTCGTTCATGTAATAACTACATTTCCCAGTATGAATTGCGGCATGCCCAGTAATTCACACCTCCTTGAAATCTCTAACACGTAGAGAGCGTCCTGCCACACAGATGTAGTTCCCAGGAGGGGGTGAGCACGTTACTGACCACCGCAGTAAAGCCTCCCATCACGGTGGTCAGTAAAATCAGACAAGCAGGAAGTGAACAAAACAGAGAAGAAATAGAGCAACTTCTTAACAAAAACGAACAATGAGGAAGTGAAAATAGGAATGTCTGCAGGTAAAGGATGCTTATTATGATTTTTTTTTTTTCCTTTACAACCCCTTTAATGATTTTTACAGAAAAAAATTACAAAATTCGGAAAAATATACATAGATTATGAATAAAGGCAATGCACACACATACAGTATAAAATAAATAGGATAGTAGTAGAAAAAATGAATACGATATAGCAGTAAAATATGACACGTGAATAAATAACAGATTGGCAGGCTCAACACGGTGGCTCATTAACACTGCAGTGTGAGTACTAAAATACTCATAACAGTTTAAGCATTCCTGTAATTCATTGAACCTTTCAGTAAATATATATTTCCAGATTTTTCTTTATCATTCATCTGTTATATTTCCTTTTAGTATAAGCACGTTCATATGTTCTTTTGGTGGCTTGGTATGCAGAAGTGTCACATAGATTTTCAGGTATTTTAAAAAGATGGCAGTTCAGTTTTTCACAGTTTCTGTTTTGTTTTCCCAACGAAGAGCAGTTTGGAGGGGTATTTTGCGCACAACCTTATGTATATAGCATTTGATAATGCAGATCAAAATGTTTAATTCATTTATAAAAATGAATAATGTATTGGTTGTATAATTGTTGTCTAGAAAGAAACATCAAAATCATATTTAAATACTGAAAGCCTCTATTGGCCATAATAATTCAATGTTTTTTCACCACCCTTTACTGGTCTCCTCAATAGACACCTCAGATAAACTCGTTGTTAACGCAAGGCAAAAAATAAATAAAAAATGTATTTTTTTAAGAGTGGAAACCTGATAATTTTTGCAAATGGACTTTAACATACAAATTATCAAAACATAGCAAATTAATATATTTTATTATATATTTTAATATCAAATTAACAATAATACACATTCAGTAATCTAAGCAGATCAGAGCTATATATTTTTTATTTAAAAACCTTTATTTAATTGAAAAATGCAAATTTGAAGAAAACATTTATAAATGTGTAAAGTACCACTAGTGTAAGGCCTTTGTAAATCATTGCTCCTGTCTATGTGTTCTGACTTGCTTAGCCCCCATTCACACTAGTGTAGTGTGACACCAGGGCTATCTATTTGAGCATACTTTTCTCCATAGATTTTCACACACAAAATAACACATCCTTGCTTGCTGTTTTTGGCATACCATTAGCAATGAATGGCACTGAAGGCATGACACATGTTTTATGATCCTATACAAAATTATGCGATTCTGCATCTATTCATGGACTACACAAGTATAAATGCAGCCTTTAAAAAATATGTGCCTTATATTAAAACATAGACCTTGGAGACATATTGTCCTAAAACAATGTCTGATTTATTTCTTATCTGAGAAGAACCAATTAATGCATGTACAATTTTGTACAGAACATATTTTATAGTACAGGATTTAAAGTATTGAACAGAGCTTTATTTCAGGATATTTCAGTTTGAATCCGAAGGCCTTTTTGTCGCCAATATATTCTCAACATACAGAGTATGGCTGCTTGCCATTGCTAGAAATAATTTTCATCTAATTGGAGCCACAGGGAACAGTGTAGATGCTGAAAGGCTTATATTTTGCTTCAGAACTGGCAAGTCAGTAAGGATGTGTGAGCTTATTAGAGTCAGATGCAATGCTACTTAGAATTGCAGCACCGTCTAAAAGAAATAGATTTGCCTTTAAAATAGTCTTGTCTTATTATCACTTTCCAATAGGTAATTATGTTCTGCTGGGTAGCTATGATTTGGGGGAGGAAAAAACATTTAACGCAGCTTTTTATCTATGTTTAGTTATATTGCAACAAAAGCACATGGCCTGCTGTCATCTGAAACTTAAACGCCATCGTTGAAGGGGGGACAGGGGGCATCAATACAAGCCAATTACCTGCAAAGTTTGTAAGTAGATAGGATGCCAGCAAAAAACACCTTTTCAAGTTTACCTTAATTTTTGGTGAATGAGAGGGATACTCAGAGAGGTTCTCCAAAATAATGCAAGAGATATAGGAAACAAAATATCTATTAATACATTTAAACATGCATATATACTATCTTGACATCTTGCAAAAATAGAAGGGCCTCCTTACTTCACAGCTTTACTGAAATAGGTGCAGGCTTTTTCTAGTTTCTAATCTTTTTTAGGTCAAAAAACTGCAGGTGCAGTGCCACAGGTTATCTCAGTCTATTACGTTAGAAAAAAGCAACTTTAGCTAAAAATAATGTGTCTATATATTTGTATAGGCTTTACTTTTTTGCTTGTCCATGACCTTGAGGGGCCTGCCCTGTGTGCCAAAGCTTGTCTCCCAAAATCTGAAAGCTGTACGTCATTACTGTGGAATATTTATTAATATCATTGCCTCCAAGGTCCTGCAGTCCATACTGTCATGATGCCCTAGGCGTATAGAAATAATATCTATTTGGGAAGGTCTTTAATATTTTGTAGCTAATATCTTGTTTGGTTTTGAGAAGAAGAATGTTACTCAGTTTGATAGTATTGTCCAGCAACCAACAGATAAGCCATTATAGCTTCATATTAAAGTGAACTTGTGAGGATAGAACTATGGAGTCTTATACCGGTGACCACTGACAGTATTCTTAAAATGCTGATTGCTTGGCTGTTGTGTTGATTCATTAGCTTCCATACTTAAATGGGAATTACAAACATGAAGGATTCATTTTTCAGAAGAGACATACTGGGTGTTTGCTAAAAAATTAAAGCATGCTCACTTTGAAAAATTAATTTTAACTTAGCTTAGAACACTCAGTCAAATGCAAGAAAATATAAAAATGCATTATCTTTGCTTGCACATCACCAGGGCAAGTGAAAATTCCCTTGCAAAGTGAAAGTTCTTTGCTTTACTTCTTTAGTAAGGCAGCTGCTATGCATTTTTTGCAATTTAAGCTTCTTGCCTTCCTGTTTTGCATTCCTCTTTTGTGTGTACACTGAACTGCATTTGTGTAGGAGTCAGGCTGAATGAATGCATGCAAGTTAAGTCATCCTGGAATGGCTTCAAGATCAAGATGGTTGAAGAAAAAATAACTTCACATTAAAATCAGCTAGAAAGATCAGTGATGTCTTGTTTTAAAACTCTTTAAAACTCTTTACTACTTGTTAGGAATGTGTAAATAGACTAATGCCCATAGTCTGAGTACAGGTGCACTTTAGCTGAACTTCAGGCAAACAGCTAAATATACAGAATAAATACACATACAGTATATATTTTATCTGCCAAAGGATTTGTATTTATGTGCATCCAGTCTTACAGGGTAACTCAACTTTTGTGGTAATAAAATAACAAATAAAAAAAAATGTAGCATATACAATTGTGACACGTCATATTGTAATTCTATGCTATTAAATGTCTTTCCTATTCAATCTGCAGCACTGTAATTTTCAGTAAAATACATTGCAATATGGCTACAGTACCTTAAGGTTTATTGTACACAGAATGTGTACAGAACACCCCTCAAGAAACATAATTTCCTGCTTGTGTGGTTGGCTCACTGATTTTCCCAGGAAATCTGCACTAGGATACAAATCAGGTTTTAGGCATCCCCTGAAACAAAAAAAATATTTTTGGTGAGATACTCTCAATAGAAAATCATGTCTAAAGGGATCCAGAACATGCAATTTTCCACATTAGAGCCTTTGCGGGTGCAGCAGCTGATTGATAATTATGAAACCACTCCCATTGGATTCCCTTTCCTCATGGACACTGTGATAGGAGTCACTTTGGATGGGGGGACTGTGGAACCCAGCTTACCTTAGAGAGGTTGGGAAACCCTGGTCTCATCTTCCTAGGCCTATCTTATGTGCAATGTGTAAGGTTGGGAAACCCTGGTCTCATCTCCCTAGGCCCATCTTATGTGTAAGTGACCCTTCTCAGTCATCTCAGGATGACTGAGAAAATGATTGACAACTACTTAATGGACACTGAGAATTTGGTTTGGAATACTTCAAATGGGACAGTAATATTTATCAACAATATCTCTCAAAGAAATATATGAAGACGATTCCTGGTTTGTTTGATTCTGAACTATACATGTTCATTGAAAGAGCTGGTCACATTGGTCTTTGTTTCATGTACTATAACGCCCGACAGTCTGTTGCTGGTGGTCTCCTGCTATTGTCTGTTTATTAAGATGTTATGTGTTTTCTGCTAAGCTTGTCTGTCCCATGGTTAATTGGATTACCTGTTTTCTGATCATAGCATTGTCTGGGTGGGCATTGAGTGACCAAGGATGGTTTGGTTGACTGGTTAATTAGCTTATTTTAATTATGTTTCTGGTTACAGTTTGTATTGTTCATGTAATGTGATCAGGAGAGGCCTGTTCTCCTGTGGGGTATAAAATATGTGTATGAGTAAAAAAAACTTTCCAGTTTAATACAGGCTAGTTGTCGGCTAGTCGTGTATGCTGCGGCTATAATATCTGCTATAAGCTCTGCTATACGGGGACTACAAAAGGCCATTGAAAATCAAATTCTGATAATTACACTGCTTATGAAATTCCCCATTTGGGAAATATATCTTAAGTGCATGTGCAGGTGGGTGCAGATGCAAAACTGCATCAGCGTTTACACAAGTACAAGTGTGTACAGCAATGGACTTCTATGGCCATCTGTATGTGCCACAAAAGGCTCCTGGTTGCAGGAAAATGCCTGGAATTTTATGCTAGAGCTTCCTTATGGCAGCAAACAGCTGTGTGCATGAACCCTTAATGATGTCTTGACAAAAACTGAGCTGCAATAATTATTGTCTTCTATATTCATCTGGAATTTTACTTTAAAACTATTTCCAGGCATAAAATAACTGCCATCAAACATGTATATGCGTTATTAAAGGTCAGCTTTAACAAACAAAGCAATCCTACGAGTGTGGTAGTCATACGTAATCCATGAACAGGGATATGGTCCTGGGTTAGTACAGTATGGCTGCATATATTTCTGTGCAAATCAAGCACCAAATAATTTATAACTAGAAAGCCTTAGCCAAGTGATATATTTCAAGCACTGGCCATTTCGGCATATGGATTTGCATAATGCGTTATTCTTATTTGAATTTTACACTTTATCAGCTTTGTTGGAAGACATTCAAATTTACATCCTTTGCTTGCTGCAATTAAGTCTTGCAGTGTTAGCAGAGATAAGTGTCTATAGCTGGAAGTACTGCATTAATTGTAAAACACAAACAATGATTAGTTAATGAGTTTGTCGTTTGAACTCTAAAAGTCTACAGTTAAAAAAAATAAAATTAAAACAGACGATTTCTAGAACCATTCCTATCCACAGGATGTCACCGTTGTACAGTTTCCATACATAAAGGTAATTTCAAGCTACATTATTCCTGCCGCTGCCATTCTCTAGGGGTTTAGGGTGTCATGCATCAACTTTACTTGTAACATCTCTTTCTTTTACTGACATGAAAATAATTATTGAGACTTTTCAAGTCTTGTACAAACTCTCTTGTGGCGTTAAAAAAAAATCTTTCACGTTTAAATGTAGATAATTAACTATGCTTGGTGACAGGCTAATTTAGGATCAGTGCTTGGTTTAATTTCCTCCCAGATAATGCCCTTAACTGATTTATTTAATACTAGCACAGTGTAGGACATATACATAAAGAGAAACTCCAGTTCTGTTGCGAAAACCTTACATCTCTAGGTTATATATAGTTTAAGGATTTTTGCAAATACTGCAAATTCTTACCTACATCACTTTGCATATATTAAAATAGGTATACTTGTTGAAAGCTAGTGCTAAGGGGAGGAACAACGATTTATCAAACTATAGTTTTAGCGTTCACTGCAGGTAATTGAATAATATTTCTAGGGATTTCTGGTATTTTACTTTAAGCACTGTGTAGACTTTTGTGAAAAACTCTGAAGCCTCGTACACACGACCGAGTTTCTCTGCAAAAACCAGCAAGAAACTTGCTGGGAGATATTTTTTTGCCGAGGAAACCGGTCGTGTGTACATTTACGTCGAGGAAACTGTCGAGAAACTCGACGAGTCAAAAAGAGAACAAGTTCCTCCTGCCTTGTCGAGGAAAACGATGTGTTTCGCCCGTCGAGTTCCTCGGTCGTGTGTACGAGGCTTAAGCCACCTGCATGAATAGGGGTATGTGGTATTAGATATTATTATATTATTGTGGATGATAAAGATGTAATAATTTGAATAATCCTCTTTTTTAAGGGGATCTGTTTCTGGGAAACAGAAGTCCCTAATAATGTCCTTAGTGACACTTAATGCAAAGAATTAAATCAAAGAAAGACACAATTGTTTTTCTTTAGTTAAAAAAATAACACTTATAAGAAGTGCTCAGTGATTGGCCACTCCTGGGGTGTACCCTTCATGACTTTACAAGCAGGAGTTCTTGTTAGTGTTTCTCATACAATGGAGTGACTGGCTTGAGTCGGATACTTCTGACACAGGACTGAAGGTGCCCTCCAGGACCTTGCAGCAGTTCTTTTGTTGCCATTACAGGGATAATGATGGGCGGAATGCCATGATTGGCAGACTTTCATCTGACACCTTTCTCATTCCAGTGTTGTCACATGAAAAGATGTAATAAAATATTTACAACAATGTGAGGTGAGTACTTACTTTTGTGAGATACTGTATATATATATTTATAAAAAATCAGAATGGCAATCCAAAAACAGTTGCTGAGTCACCATCCAGTGGGCTTACCACTCTACTGGTCAGATAGGTGCCATGAGTCTGGTGAGATATCCATAAATGATCCGCACATAGTGTGATACTGATTGACATTTAAGGGTATAAAAGGGGGTTTACACTTACAGCAAATCTGATAAAACAAGCTTGTACTTAAAATGGAGCATAGGCAACGATTCCAAGAGCATCACTCGACATGTTTCATCCTATTGGACATCATCTGGGACTTTTTTGTTTTGGTTTTGTTCACATTCAATTTTGCATGGCCTATTTTACCCTTTTAGGCTCACACGCTATTCACTTGTTCACTTAGCCTCACACTTTTGTTTTTTATTTGAAATTTCATCCTGATTTTAAACCAATAGCTAATGCTCAGGGAAAGATGGAAAGTTAAAGAAGGATTCCATTCAAATTAAAAACTGGGACACAACTTAAAATCCAGAAATCTTGCCTGCCTATTGCCTCGAAGCATCTGTCCTAAAATCTATAACATTTCCCATAATGCTACTTGCACATGCACATAACAGAATTTATTTAATTCAATGAAAAAATGTCTTCAGTCCGGCAACCTGCTGTTGAGTTTTCCTAATGCCCTTCACTTTAGTCCGAGTAACAATGGCCACAAGGTCAAATAGAGGTTAATATTTCCATTGGATAAAGGTCCACAGTATAAGCCCAACAAAGAATTGAATCCACAGGTCGATTAATGTTTTAGCTCATCAACATCTTCATGAAGTTTAGGAGTGTTCATTGACCGCCATACATTTATTACATGAAAATATTTAAAAATACTTATTTAAATAATAATAATAATAATAATAATAATAATAATAATTAAAGCATTTTCTTGTGAATATTGTTGATGCTTCCATTTAGTGTCAGTAGATTACGTTATGGTTGTGACAATGCTGGTGACAGACATACGAGGATGGACTCTCTACATAGGTCATGATTTTGGACAGTCTCTACTGTATGCCTGTGTCTCCACCATCCGGACATGCCTACAGCCATATAGTGACTGAGTTACGTGGGGATTTACTTTTGCCTAGAATCAAATTTTTCCAAAGCAACCTTAACCACTTCCAGACCTTAGGTGTTTTTCAGATTTGGTGTTTGCAAGACTAAAACATTTTTTTCTGCTAGAAAATTACTTAAAACCCCCAAACATTATATATATTTTTTTCTAACACCCTAGAGAATAAAATGACGGTCATTCCAATACTTTTTGTCACACCGTATTTGCGCAGCGGTCTTACAAGCGCACTTTTTTTGGAAAAAATTCACTTTTTTTAATTAAAAAATAAGACAACAATAAATTTGGCCCAATTTTTTTATATATTGTGAAAGATAATGTTATGCCGAGTAAAATGATGCCCAACATGTCACGCTTAAAAATTGCGCCCGCTCGTGGCATGGCGTCAAACTTTTACCCTTAAAAATCTCGATAGGCGATGTTTAAAAAATTCTAGAGATTGCATTTTTTGAGCTACAGAGTAGCTCTAGGGCTATAATTATTGCTCTCGCTCTAACGATCGCGGTGATACCTCACTTGTGTGATTTGAACACCGTTTTCATATGCGGGCGCTACTCGCATATGCGTTCGCTTCTGCGCGCGAGCTCGTCGGGACGGGGCGCTTTAAAAAAAAATTTTTTTTTGTTTTCTTATTTATTTTTATTTATTTTATTATTTTTTACACTGAAAAAAATAAATAAATAATTTGATCACTTTTATTCCTATTACAAGGAATGTAAACATCCCTTGTAATAGAAAAAAGCATGACAGGTCCTCTTAAATATGAGATCTGGGGTCAAAAAGACCTCAGATCTCATATTTGGGCTTAAATGCAAAAAATAAAAAATAAATAAAAAATGTCATTTTTTCAAATGACCAAAAAAAAAATTTGTCTCTTTAAGAGGCTGGGCGGGACTGACGTTTTGACGTCACTTCCGCCCAGCCGAGCTATGGGGACGGGCGAAGGAGATTTTTCCTTCAGTCTCGTCCCCGCTCACCAGCCGACAGCACCCGATCGCCTCCGCCGCTACCGACGGCTACGGTAAGCGGCGGAGGGCGCGGGAGAGCGGCGGGAGGGGGGGGGGCCCTCTCCCGCCACCGATAACGGCGATCTCGCGGCGAATCCGCCGCGGAGACCGCCATTATCGGATTCCAGACCGCGCACCCTAAAGATCGATACCTCGGTTGTGGCAGCAGCTGCTGCCGTTACCGAGATATCAATCTTTAAAAACAGGACGTACATCGTCGTGCGCAGGTCTGGAAGTGGTTAAAATCAGAGACCGCCATTATCGGATTCCAGACCGCGCACCCTAAAGATCGATACCTCGGTTGTGGCAGCAGCTGCTGCCGTTACGAGATATCAATCTTTAAAAACAGGACGTACATCGTCGTGCGCAGGTCTGGAAGTGGTTAAAATCAATGTTATGGACTGCACACTTTAGATGTCCCTCTGCTACTTTGGACATTAATATTGACCTATAGTGTTCCTTTAGAGGGATCACATTGATTTAAACATTAGTCTACTCGCAAAGTTTCAAAAGCCCTGGTATCTGTATGCTCCCATGCAGGCCCGGAATGACCAAAGGGCATGAACCTTGGGGCTGCAGTCTGATGACTGGGCTGCACCACAACAACCTCGGAGCTGTGGTTGCTGACTGGGCTGCACAGTGGGAGGTAAGCAGCGACAGAGGGAGATGTATTGTACAGAAAAAAATTCCCATGTTCAGAGAGAGATCTACTATGCACACTTGCACAGAGTTCCCATATACAGAGATATTTACTAAATAGAGAGATCTACAGAGAGAGACTGACCTGCTATACAGAGAGAGAGAGAGAGAGAGAGAGAGAGAGAGAGAGAGAGAGAGAGAGAGAGAGAGAGAGAGAGAGAGTGAGAAGTATACTAAAGGAGAGAACATTTTTCTCCCACTTATTCAGACTTTTGAGGCAGATTGGAACAGCTGTATCATTTAAAATATTTTATTGAATGTGAACATATAAACATATAAACATATAAACATACAAAGGTATACAATTATAAAAAAGTTATGTGTCCACTAGCAGCCAGTAGAGTGGCCAGAGAGAGAGGACATTACATATACCCAAAAAGAACAATGACGTTCAACAGAATGGCATCAGAGAATGCATGAGCCCCTGTGCAACTACATGTTTCAATTGGTCGCTTCTTCAGGATACACTTGGGGGATATAGAAAAGGCCTCACTACATAGAATAGAAGAACATGTTATTTAACAAAATACTCATATGTATGTACATTAAATCAATTGTCAATATATGAAAATACATAAAAGAAACAAGAAAATAGACAAATATCATATCAACATTGATCATGCATCCATATTCACCTGATCCGGACATGTACTGACACTTGCACAAAGATCTTCTTAAGTGGATAACACAATACTATGAGAAGTATACTATACAGAGAGATATGAGAGAGGGAGATCGTCTACAGAGAGAAACAGAGATCCCAGAAAGGGATAGAAAAGAGAAAGAAATGGAGAGAGAGAAAGAAGTAGAAGAGAGATCTGTATACAGAGAGATCTACTATGCACAGAGATCCCATATACAGAGAGAGAGAGAGATAGAGAAAGATGAAAGAGATCTACTATATAAGGAGACAGAAATCCAAATCACAGAGAGATCCCATATACACAGGGAGAGGGGCTTTATAGAGATCCATTATTCATATATACAGCGATCCGATACATGGAGGGATCCTCTATACAGAGAAATCTACTATGCAGAGAGAAATGGGGAGTCAGATACATGGATATATCTGCTATATAGCGAGAAAGAAAAATACTATACAGAGGTCCCATATATACCGAAAAAGAGAGATGGGTGCAATACATGGAGAGATCTGATATATAGAGAAAGTCATCTACTTACATAGATCTGATATACAGAGTGCTTGAGAGAGGGGGATCCTATGTGTTCATGCCTGTGTGTCCTCTACCATCTCTCCCAGCTGGAGATCTGCACAGAGAGCGGCAGTCTTTTGTATCAACCCGCAGGTAATCACCCGCTTCTTAATATGATCCAGATCTACAGCTCCTCCCGCCCCCTGTTGTGCTGATAGGATGAAGAAGTGGGAGAGCCGGTAGAGAACACACAGGATGAATCCTGTCGAAGGTAGGACTGTGCAGGGGAGGCAGAATGTAAAAGGGGCCACTCCGATTAGAGAGAAAAGGGAGGGGGCACTTTAATGGGGGCTGTGATTGGTAAGGTCACCTCATCAGTGCCCATCAGTGCAGCTTATTAGTGCTCGTCAGTGCCGCCTCATCAGTGCAGCCTCTGCAATGCCAATCAGTGCAGCCACATCAGTGCACATCAGTGCAGCCTTATCAGTGCATATCAGTGCAGCCTTATAAGTAGGCGCACATCAGTGAGGAAGACAAATTTATAACGTAAACTGTGTGTTTTTTATTTCCTGCTATATACATGAAATAATACTGCAAATTTTATTTAAAAAACCCAAACAGTGGTCATTAAATTAAATTCAACCACCAAAAGAAAGCTCTATCTGTCTCAAAAACATTATAAAAATGACATATGGGTACAGTGTTGCGTGACTGAGTAATTGTCATTCAAAGTGTGACAGTGCTGAAATCAGGCTGGAAGGGGGTGAAAGTATCAGGTATTGAAATGGTTAAAAAGATTAAATAAAATGTTTTCAATGGTATATTTAACAGAACAAAAAGGATCAATTAGTTTAGTTAAAGTGTCACCAGATGATACTTGTTAAATCAATAGCTCACATCAGCATGTGACTGACAAGTGAAAAGACTGCAAAAAAACTGATGCCTTGTACACACGATCGGAATTTCCGATGAAAAAAGTCAAACGGAATTTTGTGTGTGTGCCCCATCTGACTTTTTTCGTCTGAGTTTAGAAAGAGAACATGTTCTCTTTTTTTCTGATGAAAAACATTTCTATCGCAAATTACGATCGTCTGTGTGGAACTTCGACTTCATCTGAGTTTATCCCGACGGAAATTCTGATTGTGTGTACGGAGCATAACAATAAAAAAAAAAAAAACTATAAATAATAAGAAAAGAGCTTTTAAAAAATATAAAAATGAAGGAACACTATCATAGTTTAAATGTTACAAAGAATATAACAGAATATGTAAAGTGGAGATCAAATTAAAAAACGAAAGACAGATTGCAAAAGATAATAGGACACACCCTCAAAAAGTCTTTAAATTAATTAAAAGTATAAAGGTCAGGTCTGTAGGCCCTTGACAAAATTATCTGGTGGGAACTGGGAACAAAGAGAAGGCAAATCTATTAAATACCTTCTTCAGCTCTGTGTATACAAAGGAGCATGGGGGCATTGTGTCCATAGTGGAGGTGGTATTGACACAGCCCCAAATTATCCACAATGGCTCAAAATCGATATGGTCTAGAAATATTTACATAGAATGAAGGTGAATAAAGCACCTGGACCAGGTGGCATACACCCACGGATCCTAAAAGACTTAAGCTCAGTAATTTCAAAGTCATTATTTCAAAATCTTAGGGACTCTTTAATACCTGGAAAAGTACAAGTGAAATGGCGTAAGGCCAACGTGGTGCCTATATTTAAAAAGGGATCAAATGCCTAGATTCACATACCTTGCCGCAACTTTGCGGCAGCGTAGCTTAAGGCATTTAGGCTATGCCGCCGTAAGTTAGCGAGGCAAGTACATGATTCACAATGTACTTGCCTGCTATGTTACGGCGGCGTAGCCTAAAGCGGGCGGGCGTAAGGGAGCCAAATTCAAATGTGTGTAAGGGGGGCGTGTTTTATGTCAATAAGGCTTGACCTTACGTTTTGAACTTTTTTTTCTTACTGCGCATGCGCCGGGCGCCTACATTTCCCAGTGTGCATTGCGCCTAAGTACGCCGCACGGGCCTATTGATTTTGACGTGGACGTAAACTACTTAAATTTCCCGATTCACGGACGACTTATGCAAACGACGTAAACATTTCGAATTTCGACGCGGGAACGGCGGCCATACTTAACATTACTATTCCATGTAGGGCTAAGCTCTAACTTTAGGCGGCCTATCTCTGACGTAAAACACAACGACATGCTGAGAAAAATGTTCAATTCTTCCGAGCATGCGTCGACTTGATTCTGAGCATGCGTGGATTTTTAACCGATGGACGTGCCCACAGATGATCGTTTTTTTCTATCGGTTAGTTAACCATCAGATAATTTTAAAACAAGTTCCTAGTTTTTTAACCGATGGATAAAAAAACGATGGGGCCCACACACGAGTGGTTAGTCTGATGAAGGGCCCCAGGGCCCCATGCCACTAGGGGGCACCATCAGGGTTGCCAGGCTCAATAAAACCAGGGACAGTATGTAAAAATCTGTGTTTTTTTACATTTGTCCCTGATATGTCTGAAACCGACATGCTTTTGATGTGAAAATCCAGAGATTTTAACTGCCCTGCCTCTGCACTGCCTCCTGGCATGGTGGCCATCTGTAAGCCCGGGGGCCCCATAGTCTTCTATTGTCCGGGGGCCCCATGAATTGTCAGTCTGCCCCTGCTTTCAACAGCACATAATTGTTGAATGTATGCTGGAAACAGCCATTTACCATCAACCTGAAGCCTGAAGGTCACAATATTCACTACAGATTTTGTTTTACTGATCTTGGAATTTAATCTAATTAAGTAATTATAGATTTTGCTAGATAATATTAATCAATGTAAGCAGATCACAGTTGTACCACACTTGTGCTGTAATAAACTGTGATCGCATTATTGTCATTTTCATGTAAGTTGCTCTCATATGGATTCCCTTCCCCTGCTAATGAATTATTATTTTTGATTGTATTTTATCCCATGTACTTTTCTAAAATTGCTTTTGAACCTATACTTAATCCTTGATTGCATTTCTAGATGAAATTTAATGTTCTTATCCCTGGGATTATTGTGTTGCATTTACCAGTCTAAAAAATAATTTCCCCAATGATAGCTTCAAGAGGCTGCAGGATGTTGATAACAGTATCTGTGTGATATAATCAGATTAATGCTCACACCAGTACCACAGACACTTTATTAACACATGCCATGTTAACTCAAGATGGGGTAATAATTTAAAGGCTGAGAAACCATAAAAGTCAGGATAAGGAAAAAATGCTCAGGACAAAATGTTGGTATCTGTCAAGTTACATATATTACATTTTTTGACTCTTAGGATGTTAGTTTAGTTTTGAACAAACCAGACATAAAATACATGAATATTAATTTAATACTTTATTATAATATTATAGGTAAGTTAACTTTTTAAAATGTAACTGTATAGTCATAAGAGCCAGCTCAGGACCAAAACACAATATACTAACCAGAATCTGTAGATTAATGTTCTCAGTCACAGTTATTCTTGCTGTGAAAACTTAATCTATGTTTCCACTGAGAGCTTGGAGCACACACCTTTACATGTTTGTTCTGAGACCATGCTGTCACTGACAGCTGCAGATCTTAGACTAACAGTCAGGAACCAGTTAATGTGGTTCTCAATCATATGATCATTATGACAGCCAATTATTACAAACAATGTCTGTAAGGTGGCACTGTGACTATCTTCCTACAAACCATTACAATGTATAAAACATTTTTTTTGATTGTGTGAAATAGCTAAAAACATTTTTTTTTTTACATTTTTTTTTTGTCAGTGAATAATAAAAAGCAATGAGCATGAAAACCTATAAAACTTGTGTAGCAGATAACATTATTTGCCCATAAAAAGTTTACAATTGATTTAGGTATTGAAATTAGCCATAGATGTTATCAAGCTAAAGCCCAACTAAATATTATTATAATTTTTTTAATTCCCCATTGGGGGGTTCATAATAATCACCATCTGGTAATCCTATTCACAAGCTGAGATATTAATTTCCCTGAGGCCCCATACACACGACCGAGTTTCTCGGCAGAATTCAGCCAGAAACTCGATGGGAGACGTATTCTGCCGAGAAAACCGGTCGTGTGTACACTTTTCGCCGAGGAAACCGACGAGGATCTCGTTGCCCCAAAAAGAGAACATGTTCTCTATTTCCTCGTTAGTCAATGGGAAAAGTTGGCTCGCCGAGATCCTCGCCGGCTTCACAAGGAACTCGACGAGCAAAACGATGTGTTTTGCCCGTCGAGTTTCTCGGACGTGTGTACGGGGCCTGAGAGTATTATCAGATCTTGGATGTCCTGGGAACCGATCGTTCGGTGTGGAACCAGTACTATATCAGAGAGGCTTGTTTTCTGACCTGTATGAGACAAGAGGCTGGGGCCAACATTCTGCACACATCAGATGGTGGAAACTTATTGGATATTTGGCACTTGCACTTTATCTTGATGAACTTTGTTTGCACCACTGGATACATCGACATGTTAGATTAATTTGCACTTTTAATGGGACTATTTTTTGCACATTATTCTTGGAACTACTATATTGCTATTTGCACAATTTTTGATAAGACTGCACTTGTTTTACTACATATTTGTGAAGATTGTTTTTTTTATACACTGTATGAATTATATACACATGTGAGGTTATTTGTATTTTATGAGGATTAATGATTTATTTGATTATTTAGTAAACTCTACATTTTTTTAATTATAATTTCTTTTTAGTGTGGGAACACCATTAATGTTGGCAGCTAGTTAGTTTTATTTATATTTTGGTTTGCGCATTAATACCCCCATTCACATCTTTTTGATGCTGTCCACTACAGAAATTGTTTATTTTTTTTAGATGTCCTCAGTCTTACTGGTTCTTGGTCATTCAGCCTGAAGCCTCATACCTGTACACACGCTCGGTTTTCTCGGCAAGAACCAGCAAGAATACTGCTGGAAGAGCTTTCTTGCCGAGTAAACCGTGCGTGTGTACGAGACTTTCAGGTTTCTCGTTAAGAAAACTGCCCAGAATCTAGATGAGAAAAATAGAGAACATGTCATGGTGGAAACCCATGCATGCTCGAAATGACTTTGACGCATGCGCGGTAGCTTCCTAGGCATAGGTAGGGTGCATTAAGTTGGCAGAGAGACAGCATCGAATGTGACGAGCGCATGCTCATCATACACAATGACATCACCGCGTTCTTGCCATTCAAAAGAACGGCGGTTCTTTTGAATGGAGTGTCTGTACACTCGCGCGGCAAGAGATTCTTGCCAAGAATCTCTTCAGGAAAAACAATGTTTTTTTCCTGACGAGATTCTGGCCCGTGTGTACAGGGCTTCAAAGATTGTGGATTAGGGATGAGCCAAACACCCCCCGGTTCGGTTCGCAGCAGAACATGCAAACAGGTAAAAATTGTTCGAACACCGTTAAAGTCTATGGGCCATGAACATGAAAAATCAAAAGTGCTAATTTCAAAGACTAATATGCAAGTTATTGTCATAAAAAGTGTTTGGGGACCTGGGACCAGGGGACATGTATCAATGCAAAAAAAAGTTAAAAAAAAAAACTTTTTTCGGGAGCAGTGATTTTAATAATGCTTAAAGTGAAACAATAAAAGTGAAATATTCCTTTAAATCGGGGTGTCTATAGTATGCCTGTAAAGTAGCGCATGTTTCCCGTGCTTAGAAAAGTCCCTGCACAAAATGACATTTCTAAAGGAAAAAAGTAATTTAAAACTATTTGCGGCTATTATGAATTGTCGGGTCCCGGCAATACAGATACAATTCATTGAAAAAAAACACATGGGTTCCCCCCCAGTCCAGTCCCAAGCTGTGTGCGTGTTTTTTTTACCTTTTTGTCACTTTTTTGGGTGAAATTGTAGGGGTACAATGAACCCCAATACCAATTCACATGGGGGGGCGGCATCTGGGGGTCCCCTTTGTTAAAGGGGGCTTCCAGATTCCGATAAGCCCCCACCCGCAGACCCCCACAACCACCGGGCAAGTGGGGATGAGGCCCATGTTGAGGGCATGTGGTCTGGTACGGTTCAGGAGGGGGGCGCTCTCTCGTCCCCCTCTTTTCCTGCGGCCTGCCAGTTGCGTGCTCAGATAAGGGTCTGGTATGGATTTTTGGGGGGAACCCCAGGCCATTTTATTTTTATTTTGGCTCAGGGCTCCCCTTAAAATCCATACCAGACCTGAAGGGCCTGGGGGGACCACAACGCATTTTCTGGGGTTCAGGGTTCCCTTAATATTCATACCAGACCCAAAGGGCCTGGTAATGGACTGGGGGGGACCCATGTAGTTTTTTTCAATGACTTTTATCTGTATTGCCGTGACTTGACAATTCATTATAGCCACGAGTAGTTTTAAATTACTTTTTTACCCTTTAGAAATGTCATTCTGTGCAGGGACTTTTCTAAGCGTGGGAAACATGTGCTACTATAGACACCCCAGGTACGAAATTTAAAGGAATATTTCCCTTTTATTGTTTCACTTTAAGAATTATTAAAATCACTGCTCCCGAAAAAACTGCAGTTTTTAAAACCTTTTTTGCATTGATACATGTCCCCTAGGGCAGGACCCAGGTCCCCAAACACTTTGTATGACAATAACTTGCATATTAACCTTTAAAACTAGCACACCCCAAATTGTTCGCTATTCGGCGAACGGGCGAATAGCCAATGTTCGAGTCGAACTCATGTTCGACCCGAACATAAAGCTCATCCCTATTGGGGAAATCCTGTATGCGCATTACATCATTGCCTTCGTCCTGAGGGGGTGTAACTGTGCCTCTCTGCACCCACATTGCAATGATGTAAAGAGCAGTGTTGACAGCACCACTTTCTGTATCATTTAAGACTAGTGATAAGAGAGCCAAGCAAAGTTTGCTAAACAATTGAAAAAAATCTGCAAACCTCAGACAAAGAGCCTGAAGGCCAGTTTGCAAGCTTTTGGTAAATGAGAGCATGTTTGTGGGTTGCCTTGTACTTGCATGTAAAATGACATACCTGTAGGATGTACTTCAGCAAAAGTGACATTTCACTTTTTCTTGTGCCATAAATGTCATTTCCCTCCCTGCTGGCTTCTGTTTGTAAACTTAAATATGGTCAGTGACATCAAGCTGGTTTGCTGACATTCATCAGCCGGCCAAGAAGCCATAATTTGTGGAGAGAATCCAGTGGGACAGTATGGTTGGCATTGGGTCGACAGTTGTATTTTAACAGATCTGGGATCTGATTACTAAACTTACATAGCTGGATTCAGAGACAGTTACGCCGGCGTATCAGTAGATACGCCATCGTAACTCTGAATCTACGCCGTCGTAAGTTTAAGCGTATTCTGGAAACCAGATACTCTTAAATTAGGCTAAGATACGTGCGGCGCTCACCAAGCAATTCTCAGAATTGCTGGAGGTGTGTAGTGGAGTCAGGGACTTCATACATATATTCTGGCTTTGTCCAAAAATAGTAGCGTTCTGGAGCGAGATCTTGACAATGATAGCAAGGGTGACATCTGTAAGGTTGGAACAAGAAGTAGAGATCTGTCTCTTGGGACTAATAGAGGGTAATGCTATTTCAAAAGAAAGGAAAACGCAGATAGGCCTGCTAATATTCTATGCCAGGAAAGTAATAGTGCTAAATTGGAAAAAAACAGAGGTCCCATCAATAGCACAGTGGAAAAATTTAGTAAATAGCAACCTGATATTATATAGAGAGACATATTGTAATAGAGGACATGGGGAGAAATATAGAAGAATATGGGCAAACTGGATAGAGAACCCTATAACAGCGTCAGGATGAGGGGAGAATTGGGGAGATAATCACACCATTGGGAGAGGGGGGGGGGGGAGGGAGGAAGAAGAATGAATGGCATTGGATGAAAGGATATTGTATGAATGTTTTGGGAATAAGGTCAATGTTAATGTCATTAGAGTTTTAGTAAAGTAAAATATGAATGTAATATATGTGTATGATCTTATTTTTTTGTATGGATAAAAAAAGAAAATTTAAATAAAGAGATTTATAAAAAAAAGATACGTGCGGCGTAAGTCTCCTACGCCATTGTATCTTAGGGTGCATATTTACGCTGGCCGCTAGCTGACGCTTCCGTTGAGTATGGCGTAGAATATGCAAATGAGCTAGATACGCCAATTCAGAAACGTACGTGCACCCGGTGCATTTTTTACGTAGTTTACGTAAGGTTTTTTCCGGCGTAAAGTTAGTCGAACAAATAGCTGGCCTAGCCAATGTTAAGTATGGCCGTCGTTCCCGAGTCGAAATTTGAAAATTTTACGTCGTTTACGTAAGTCGTCCGTGAATGGGGCTGGACGTAATTTACGTTCACGTCAAAACCAATATGTCCTTGCGGCGTACTTTGGAGCAATGCACACTGGGATATGTCCACGGGCAGCGCCGTACCTGAATCCAGCTAACAGTGTCTTGCACTGTTACATTACAGCCTTTAGTTCAATGTTTTTTAATCTGAATTATATGTTATGGATCAGAACACAATATAGCTGGATTCATAAAGACGTGCCTAACGTTAGGCAGGCATAGCGTATCTCATATACGCTACGCTGCCGTAAGTTAGAGAGGCAAGTGCTGTATTCACAAAGCACTTGCGTCCTAAGTTACGGCGGCGTAGCGTAAATGTGCTGGCGTAAGCGCGCCTAATTCAAGACGTCCATACTTAACATTGGCTGCGCCATCTTTTTGGTGGAATATCTTTAGGCCTGAAAACGCCTTAAGTAAACGGCATATCTTTACTGCGACGGGCAAGCGTACGTTCGTGAACAGGCGTATTTACGCATTCTAGGCGTAAATCAGCGTACACGCCCCTAGCGGGCGGCGTAAATAGACAGCTAAGATACGACGGTGCCGGCAGTCGTATCTTAGCTAGATTTAAGTGTATGTCAATTTGAGAATACACTTAAATATAGGACGGCGCAGATTCGGAGTTACGACGGCGTATCTACTGATACTCCGGCGTAACTCTACGTGAATCTGGCTAAATAGTCTAAGTTGGTGAAGTAAAAATAGAAAAATGTATACATAAAACTATTTTTCAGAAATAAAAAAATGATAATTGGCATGTGTTTATGTATTTACCCCCTTTGTTATGAAGCCCATAAAAAGCTCTGGTGCAACCAATTACCTTCAGAAGTCACATAATTGTTTTTTGAATCAAATCATCTTTTTATTTATTTTAAATACAAACAACAAAAACAACCAGTACAACATACAACCCAAGCCCGTAATAAGAGGGGGGGGGAGTCACATAATTAGTGAAATGATGTCCACCTGTGTGCAATCAAAGTGTCCCATGATCTGTCATTATATATACACACCTTTTTGAAAGGTCCCAGAGACTGCAACACCTAAGCAAGAGGCACCACTAACCAAACACTGCCATGAAGGCCAATGAACTCTCCAAACAAGTAAGGGACAATGTTGTTGAGAAATACAAGTACAAGTACAAGTACAAGTTAGGTTATAAAAAAATCCAAATCTTTAATGATCCCTAGGAGAACCATCAAATCTATAATAACCAAATGGAAAGAACATGGCACAACAGCAAACCTGCCAAGAGAGGGCTGCACACCAAAACTCACTGACAGGGCAAGAAGGGCATTAATCAGAGAGGCAGCAAGCAAACCTGGACGAGCTGCAGAGCTCCACAGCAGAGACTGGAGTATCTGTACATAGGACGACAATAAGCCGTACACTCTATTGAGTTGGGCTTTATGGCAGAGTGGCCAGAAGAAAGCCATTACTTTCAGAAAAAAAACAAAATGGCACCTTATGAGTTTGCAAAAAAGCATGTGGGAGACTCCCAAAATGTATGGAGGAGGGTGTTCTGGTCTGATGAGAGTAAAATTGAACTTTTTGTCCATCTAAGAAAATGCTATGTCTGGTTCAAACCCAACACATCACATCACCCAAAGATCACCATCCCCACAGTGAAACATGGTGGTGGCAGCATCATGCTGTGGAGATGTTTTTCAGCAGTCGGGACTGGGAAACTGGTCAGAGATGTGGGAAAGATGGATGGTGCTAAATATAGGGATATTCTTGAGAAAAACCTGTACCACTCTGTGTGTGATTTGAGGCTAGGACGGAGGTTCACCTTCCAGCAGGACAATGACTGCAAACACACTGCTAAAGCAACACTTGAGTGGTTTAAGGTGAAACATGTAAATGTGTTGGAATGGCCTAGTCAAAGCCCAGACCTCAATCCAATAGAAAATCTGTGGTCAGACTTAAAGATTGCTGTTCACAAGCGCAAACCATCCAACTTGAAGGAGCTGGAGCAGTTTTGCAAGGAGGAATGGGCAACCATCCCTGTGGTAAGATGTGGCAAGCCCATAGAGACTTATCTAAAGCGACTTTAGGGGGGTGAATAGTTAGGCACAGTGACTTTTTGTTGTCCTATTTGTTGTTTGCTTCACAATAAAAAAAAAACATCTTCAAAGTTGTGGGCATGTTCTGTAAATAAAATGATGCAAATCCTCAAACAATCCATGTTAATTCCAGATTGTGAGGCAACAAAACATGAAAAATGCCAAGGGGGGTGAATACTTTTGCAAAGCACTGTGTATATATAAATGAGGCACAGCAGAATTTGTTATGCAATGATTATTAACACTAGGAGATGACTAGATTTTCCATCACTCCTGTTGGTTACAACTAGCTTAGTCTGGATGATAATTGGTTTGAATGTAGGCATGTTAAAGTGGAAACTCAAGGGAACTATACTCGCCCGTTCCTTCAATGGTCATTTGCCAGTGCCAGCATCTTCTTCTATATGCTGGTTTTTGTCCATCTTCATTGGCTGGCATGGGATGACGTGATTCCTGCGCCTATGAAGGATCTAGTCCTCCTGGCACACAGGGATCGTGCTGGCACTGTAAGCTGAGCTGCGCATGCACAGCTCAGTTTACATCGTGAGGATTGAATAGCAACGGACTTTAGTTCTGCTTTAAGACATAGTGAATACACCTTACCATGTAACAACAACCAATGAACAGATTAGGCTAATCTGCCAAAAACGGCCTACTCTTTTAGCAGGCTAGGCAATTAGTCATCTTCTGAATAGTTATGCAACAGACATTTCATGTTAACTTGTCACTATATGTAGTCATTGTGTGAATATTTTCGAAGTTTTGGACACAGAGAAAAAGCTTTGATTTTTGTGCTACATTGCAAAAAGCAAACAATTGCATTTCTTGTTTCGCTTTAAAGGGTCTATTTATAAAAAATATATTTTCTTCACACTCCATTGGAGGTTCATTCGACTGAACACCCATTCAGCCATTTGTACAGGAATCTCAATAGACTGTACGCAGTGCTGAAGTCTCCCTTAATACTTTGTCTGCTGGTTGAATGTTCTTCAGCCTATAGTAATATATTTGCGATGAATGTTAACGATAAGTGTTAACTCTCATGGTTGATTGTTCCTTTAGAGATTTTTCTCTTATGATCTTACTATCCAATTGTTACATTCACCCCAAAAAAGGCAACAAGAAAAGTATTACATAGATATTACAGACATTACATGTATTAATTTATTAGGCTTGCATGATTGTTGAAACAATGGCAAAGTGAATTATTTATATTTAGATCACGAACAGTACAGGTGATAGAATGAAAGATGAAAGCATACTGGTTTACATTAGCAGCAGATGAGTCCTTGCACTGTTCCAGTTTTAATAAATCAGGCTCATGGTATTTATAGTTAGTTGATCAGTTTCCAGTCGTTAGCCTGGAGCCGGAGCCACTGTGTGGTCAGATGATTTGATATCATGTCAAACTTCAAAATACTGCGGCTAGGGAGGGAAGTGAAAGAAAGAAAGGACTGAGGTTAATACCGAGCTGGAGGGAGGCAAAGAGGTGAACTGAAAACGTTATATTAGTTGTCTTACACTGAAACTGCCTTGTCACATAGAAGATTTGTTTTTATTATAATCAGCACAAAAGCCACATCTGCACAAGATAATTACATTTAATAAAAATATCTTCTTGTTTAACCGCTTGCCGACCGCTGCACAACTATTTACGTAGACAAAATGGCACGGGCAGACAGATTGGTGTACAGGTACGTCCCTTTAAATCTGCCATCCAGCGGGCACATGCGTCTGGCGCGTGCATCGCCCGCCCACAGCGTGCGGCCACGGGTCCCGGGAACTCAATGTTCCCGGGAGTCTAGCGATTGCAGTCGGCAAGGGCAGAACAGGGGAATGCCTTTGTAAACAAGGCATTGCCCTATTCTGCCTAGTGACACTGTCACTGATGACCGTTCCCCGTGATCGGGAACGATCATCAGTGACATGTCACATGTAGCCACGCCCCCTAACAGTAAGAATCATGTCCTAGGGAACACTTAACCCCTGCAGTGCCACCTAGTGGTTAACCCCTTCACCGCCAGTGTAATTTTTACAGTAATCAGTGCACTTTTATAGCATTGATCGCTGTAAAAATTACAATGGTCCCAAAATGGTGTCAAAAGTGTCCAATGTGTCCGCCATAATGTCGCAGTCTCGATAAAAATCACTGATCACCGCCATAACTAGTAAAAAAAATATTAATAAAAATGCCATAAAACAGTCTCCTATTTTGCAGACGCTATAACTTTTGCGCAAACCAATCAATAAACGCTTATTGCCATTGTTTCCAAAAATATGTAGAAGAATACATATCGGCCTAACCTGTGGGTTAGGTATTTTTTGGGGATATTTATTATAACATATCGCTCTTTTTTTGTTTAAAGCTCAAAAAAATTTAATCGCAGAGGTGATCAAATACCACCAAAAGAAAGCTCTTTTTGTGGGAAAAAAAGAATGTCAATTTTGTTTGGGAACCACGTCGCACGACTGCACAATTGTCAGTTAAAGCGATGCAGTGCCGAATCGCAGAAAGTGGCCTGGTCTTTGACCACCAAAATGGTCTGGGGCTGAAACGGTAATATATTCTTTAATGCACCAATAGCATGTCACTAAAGAGCATTATGACAGAAGATCGTACTCCATCAAAAAATTGCTTGTTTTGGGTAAAAAACAAAACAAAAAAGCAACCCTTTTTCAAGCAGGAGATGAAGGAAGACAATGTTGTTAAAAGCTCTAAAGACTCATGCCCCGTACACACGATCACTTTTTGTCATGAAAGAAAATGACATTTTTCATCATGAAAAAAAACTACGTTTTTCCAACTTCATCATAAAAAACGATGTTGCCCACATACCATCGTTTTTGAAAAATTATGAACAAAACGCGGTGACGTACAACACGTACGACGGCACTCTAAAGGGGAAGTTCTATTCGCATTTGGGCTGCTTTTAGCTGGTTACTTGTTAGTAAAAGACGATTCACGCTTTTTTGTCTGTTACAGCGTGATGAATGTGCTTACTCCATTATGAATGGTAGTTTTACCTGAATGAGCGCTCCCATCTCATAACTTGCTTCTGGGCATGCGTGGGTTTAAAACGTTGTTTTACAACGCAAAAAACGACATTTTCAAAAATGACATAAAAAATTTAAGCATATTCGATTTTTTTTTTTTAAGTTTTTCAGAAGACGGAAAACGATGTGAAGCCCACACACCATCATTTTAAATGACGTTTTTAAAAATTTTATTTTATTTCATGCCGAAAAATGACCGTGTGTACGCGGCATAATGGTTGCAGAGAGTGTAACTAGTCATTTTAAACAAACCCAGCAAATTATCGAAAAATACAACCCAGTCTGGATTTTCACCTAAAAATATGATGCAAAACCAGATTACATTTATTTAAACAATTATTATTTAAGATGATTATGGGCATGTTCAACACATGCCAATATTTTATGGCGTTCTGGGAGATTTGCATCTTAAAGAATTATGAACCATCATCATTTTTATGCTAGATATATTATATGCATGGTATGCGTATGAATAAATCACGCTGAATTTTCTGTCTCAAAGTGAATGTTGTAACACATCATAAAGCAAGATAATCTGTCAGTAAGAGTTTGAAGAAACTGTGTAAAAAAAAGACAAAACAATAATCTGAGTAGAAATACAATGTGATGTATTAAAGCCTGGCAATGGTGATACTTTCAAACTAATGAAAATACCTGACAGATATGATAATCAAGGTAGCAAAGATCAACTTACCTTGACATTGTAATTTCAATGTGAAAAGATCATAGAATTAAGCCAGCAAAATGATTTTGTGTGCTCCTTATATTGTCAAACTGCCCAACAATACTATAGCACTGGGTTTAATTTACACCAAGGACCCTATCTGCTCTCATGCACTGCAATCCTTTAATATATGGAGGAGAAGAATACCAAGCTTTGTCTCAATGACACAGTGTTCATTGTGCTACAAAAAATAAATATATTTTTATTATGTTTGTATTTCCCAGGAACTTTGAGCTGCCTATACAGAAAACAGTTGCTGTGTGATAACAAGGAATTCAGCATTATTGCACATTTAATTCCATGTGTACAAGCCATGACATTTGACAGCCCCCCAAAGAAACACCCCAATACCATCCACACAGGGACAACCTGATTATTTAAGATAATAAAATAAAATGAAATGTGGAAAATTATGTTCGATGTCCCAATTATTTGGATTGAAAATAAAATGATAACCTTTAACCCTTATTATACCAGACCTTTTCCTTTACACACACAGACCATGCTTTTCTAGGGGCTTTGCCTTCCTCTGGATCAACTGTGGGTATAGGATTTTGTATATAAGATTGTATGTTTCCCCCCCCCCTTTTATTGGTTTAACTGGATGGACTTGTGTCTTTTTTCAACCAGGCTAACTATGTAACTATATGACCGAAATCACCATTAAAACATTAACTAACCCACCTCTTGCTCAGAAGCACTAAAATAACTGTATAAAGCACCAGAGTGACAATACCCCAGTAAAGTTTAACCACTTGCCTACCAGGCCAATTCTGACATTCCTGTCCTACATGTAAAAATCATAATTCTTTTGCTAGAAAATTACATAGAACTATATTTGTTTTTTTAGCAGAGACCATAGAGAATAAAATGGTGGTCATTGCAACTTTTTATCTCACA
Organism: Rana temporaria; assembly: GCF_905171775.1. Taxonomy (NCBI): domain Eukaryota; kingdom Metazoa; phylum Chordata; class Amphibia; order Anura; family Ranidae; genus Rana; species Rana temporaria. Next base: position 80,734,960 of record NC_053496.1, on the reverse strand, counting down.
CGGTATGTGCGCAGCAATTTTTCAAACATTTCATGCATTAACTGGTTTCCGACCGGCGCACGATGATGTACGTCGACAGAATGGCACAGCTGTGCAAATGGGCGTACAGGTACGTCCCCTTTAATTTGTGAGCCGTGTGGTCGCGCACACGCTGCCGCACTCCCTAGGATACACTTAACCCCTTCAGCGCCCCCTACAGGTTAACTCCTTCACTGCCAGTGTCATTTTTATAGAAGTTAGTGCATTTTTATAGCACCGATCGCTGTAAAAACGACAATGGTCCCAAAATGGTGTCAAAAGTGTCCGCCATAATGTCGCAGTCACAAAAAAAATTGTTCATCGCCTCCATTAATAATAAAAAAAAAATATTAATAAAAATGCCATGAAACTATCCCCTATTTTTTAGACGCTATAACTTTTGCGCAAACCAATCAATAAACACTTATTGTGATTTTTTTTACAAAAATATGTAGAAGAATACGTATCGGCCTAAACTGAGGAAAAAAAATTATTTTATATATTATATAGTTATTATAGCAAAAAATATTGCATTTTATTCAAAATTATTGCTTTATTTTTGTTTAAAGCACAAAAAATAAAAACCGCAGAGGTGATCTAATACCACCAAAAGAAAGCTCTATTTGGGGGGAAAAAAAAGGACGTAAATTTTGTTTGGGAGCCACGTCGCATGACCGCGCAATTGACAGTTAAAGCGACACAGTGCCGAATCGCAAAAAGTGTCCCGCAAAAAAATACTGTCCCTGTCAAACCGGTGCGGAAAAATTGTTCTTTGGGTGTTAATTGTGCCCATGAAACCTACACCAAAATATTTTTTTTAGGCAGCCTAGAAGTCCTGCAGAGATTCGACATCCCAAAAACACCTAATCGACGGCATCGGCATCAGGGACTTCATAGCTGCTGGTAATCCAGGACTGATTAATTTTGATAAAAGTCAGACGGTCCACAGAGTCTGTGGACAGACGCATTCTATAATCAGTAACAAAACCTCAAGCAGCACTGAATGCCTGTTCGGAAAGCACGCTGGATGCAGGGCATCCCAGCAGCTCAATAGCATACTGGGCAAGTTCTGGCCAATGGTCTGTTCTCATGACCCAGTAAGCCAGTGGATCGTCGACTGGAAAGCTCTCCATCTTTGTTTTTCCCCCTAGATAATCATCCACCATATGATGCAGACGCTGCCGTTTGGATGTGGAAGCTGACAGCCTTGGGCGGCGAGGACCACCACTCCTCAATTGACCAACAGAAGCCTCAAAACTACGTTTTCCATGACACTGTAACCTAGTCGAGAAAAGCGTCTGATAAACTCCTCTTTAAGGTGTCCTCAAGAGATTTCATCTTCTGCACTCTCTGTGGGAATGGGATATGTTCTGAGACTTTCCAAAAATGAATCATGAAACATGAGGGAGCCCATGCACCGACCCCTTCCAGGTCACTGAGGATTACAGTATCTGGAACTGCCTCCTCCCAACCACGTACTACTCCCAAGGGTTCTGGGGATGGAAAACCATCTCTAAGGCCGCGTACAGACGAGCATACATGTAGGATGAAACCGGTCCGCTGCCCGGGGATTTCTGTATGGTGGCTGTACTCACCATCATACAGAAATCCGCGCGTAAACAATACGCGGGCCGTGTCCGCGCCGTCGCCACGACGATGACGCGGCGACGTGGGCGGCCCTGCCAGTTCAATGCTTCCACGCATGCGTCAAAGTCATTCGACGCATGCGAGGGATGGCGGGCGCTCGGACATGTACGGTAGGTCTGTACAGACGACCGAACATGTCCGAGCGGGCAGGATTTCAGCGGGCTGTTTTAAAACAAGTCCAGAAATATTTGCCCGCTGGAAAAAGGTTTGGTCGTGTGTACGACCCATTAGTGTTTGACATATGTCTTGCTCTGCTTCAATGCCTCCGAAACTGCCAGAATCCTCCTCCTCCTCCTCTCTCTCCTCTTGTGTGTTCTGTGGCATAGGAACAATGGTGTCTGCATAAAGTGGGCTTTGAGAGGAAAGGAAGTCCTCATCTTCATCCGTTGCTCTGCTTTGAGTGCCCTGTCCATAATGTCATGCAGAGTCTGCTCCAGCAGGAACACAACAGGATTATGTCACTGATGCATGCATTGTCACAGTTCACATTCTTGTGGCCTCCTCAAATGCTGACAGTACAGTGCATGCATCCTTTATGAGAAACCATTGGCATGGGGGAAAAAAGCTAAACTGGCCTAAGCCTGTCGTTGTGCCATGCTCACACAGGTAATTTTCGATGGCCCTCTGCTGCATGTGCAGCCGCTGTAGCATTCCCAAAGTTCAGTTCCACCTGGTGGACCTGTCACAAATCAGGCTGTTTATGGGCAGGTGGAATTCCTGCTGAATTTCAGACAACCGAGCACTGGTTGTATACGATCACCTAAAATGGCTACTGACTCTTCTGGCCTGCTTTAGTAGATCTTCCAACCCTGGGTACCTATTTAAGAAACGCTGCACCACCAAATTGAGGACATGTGCAGGCATGGCATATGTGTCAACCTTCCCTGGTTTCAGGAGGTTTGTGCCATGATCACACACCACCATTCCTGGCTCCATCTGGTGTCCGTGCAGAGCTGCAAGAATCTCTGCTCTGGTGTGGTTCCTGTCCCCTAGACACACCAGCTGAAGCAATGCATGGCCCCTTTTAGCCTGACTCATTGAATAGCCCTTTGAACGCTTAGGGGGTACTTGAGGTTCATAGGACAATTCAGCAGAGGAAGGCATGAAGGAGAAGGAGGAGGGGGTAGAGCTGTCAAATCTTGCATCATTACCACTAGCTGTGGGGGCATAACAAGGTGCAGCACTGAGCCCTGTCCTGCAGCCTTCCGAGTTGCTAGCAGAGTTACCAAGTGTCCTGTTTTCTAAATATATCGTCCCTGCCCATGCTTGCTGGACAACTTGTGTCAACAGTAACATGGACTTTGCAGCTGACTGCCTTGCCCAACTATGCCACAACATTGCCTTCCACGTGATGGTAGAGAGCTGGATTGGCCTTATGTGAAAAGAAATAGCGACTGGCAACCTACCATTTTGGTACAGCACATTCTGCAATTTCACAAAAGAAGCAGAATCCAAAAGGTGGAAAGGCAGAAGTTGTAGAGTCATGTAGAGGGCATGTACTGTTAAACTATTTTTATGCACCTGTTTCACAGGTCCAGCCTCACCTGGAGTACGATGTCCAGTTCTGAGCACCAGTCCTCAGAAAGGATGTACTGGAAATATAGCGAGTACAAAGAAGGGCAACAAAGCTAATAAAGGGACTGGAGGATATTAGTTATGAGGAAAGGTTGCGAGCATTGAACTTATTCTCTCTGGAGAAGAGACACCTGAGAGGGGATATGATACGTGGCCACTCATTAAAAATGGAAGAAAAGAGGTTCAACCTTAAACTGCGTAGAGAGTTCTTTACTGTAAGAGTGGCAAGGGTGTGGAATTCCCTTCCACAAGCGGTAGTTTCAGCAGGGAGCATCGATAGTTTAAAAAAACTATTAGATAAGCACCTGAACGACCACAACATACAGGGATACAATGTAATACTGACATATAATCACACACATAGGTTGGACTTGATGGACTTGTGTCTTTTTTTTTAACTATATGCATGTTTATTTACTGTTTATTGTTTTTGGAATGCCAATATTGTTACACCATTCTGTTACAATTCTCTATTATTAACAGTCAATTAACAATCAAATAGACTATGACTCCAAAACAAATTGCTCTCTATTTATAAAACTTGTAGCACTGTAAATCTAATGTCATGGTCATGGTCATGGTTAAATGTTCATTTTTTAAAACAAAGATTTTGTTTAAAAAGTAAAAAAAAAATCAACATCACTTTAAACACCAATAAACTTGAAAAAATAGAACACTTAGGCCCCTTTCACACTGGGGAGGAAAGTGCGCTGACGGTATAGTGGTGCTATTTTTAGCAGCGCTATACCATCGGAATTGCCGTGGAATTGTGACGGTAGAGGCGCATTGCCGGTTTCCCATTGCTTTCAATGGAAAGGAGCAGTGAAGGAGCGGTAAACACACCGCTCCTTCACCGCTCCAAAGATGCTGCTAGCAGGACTTTTGGAGCGGTCCTGCTAACGCACCACTCCAGTGTGAAAACCCAAGGTCTTTCACATTGAGACTGCAGGGCAGGAGTTTTTCAGGCGGTATTTAGGTGCTATTTTTAGCGCTAAAACACCTGAAAAACCCCTCAGTGTGAAAGGGGCCTTACCTAAAACCATCTTAGTCTGTGTATTATAGTGTACTAAATATTGATATTTTTGTGAAGCTTAAAATGATTGTAAAGTCTTGTTTGTTTAGGTAAAAATAACAATCATGTTATTCTTTCCTGTGCTGTGCAATTAATTTGCACTGAGCAGCCCAGATCCTCCTCTTTTCAGGCCCCTCTTCTATGTTCCTGGCCCCTCCCTCATGCTGAGTACCCCCACAGCAAGCAGCTTGCAATAGGGCACCCGAGCCGTGTCACAGCTCCCTGTGTCCATACAGACATGGAACCGTGACCCAGCCCCACCTCCTTTCTCTTATCATTGGTTGACTGACTTTGACTGACAGCAGCAGAAGCCAATGGCACTGTTGTCTCAGCCAATAAGGAGGGGAGACCTGGGCAGCCAAGACATTACTACAACATCGATGGATTTATAGGGGGCTCAGGTAAGTATTAGGGGGGCTGCTGCACACAGAAGGCTTTTTATCTTAATGCATAGAATGCATTAAGATAAAAAACATTCTGACCTTTCAATCACTTTAAGAAAAGACAAACACTGGAAAAAAAATATTATTATATTATTCATAAAATGTCATATGGAGCACAGATTGATTGTGGTATAAATGAAGTATCTCTGCTTTGTGTGGCAGAATCACTTCCAAATTGCATTCAAGTAGAGGTTGTTTTAATTATTAGTTGCTAAAGCAAGAATAAGAGATGGTTGCAGAGAACTTGTAATACATCAACTGTATGATGTTGAGCAGCAAAGCGTAAGTAATTGGTAATATCCAATTGTTTAGGCAATGTTTGCCTTGGAAACAACAAAGAGAAAATAAGAAAATTAAATTAATAACTTTAAGACAAAATGCAATACAAAATTGTGGCAGTGGTTTGCATACAAATTCAAAGTAGTCTCAAGTATAAAGCTGTAGTCTTAAATATAAAAGTAATTATTTTCACTGTTATATTTTATACTTGGAATTTATAATGTAAGTCAAAGTAGTCAAAAGAACAATATTACTGATTGTTTCAGGAATCTGTTTATTTTAATCATTTTCAGTTCAGCTCATTGGTCCAATGAATGTGTTATCTAAAAGAGATTTTTATTATTTATTATTAGAGTTTTTATTAAAAGTCAAAAAAACTCTAAAAAGGGAACCTATGCTGAAATAAATATGCCTACTTCCCTCTAAAAATGCTTGTGGTTTTCTGCAGGCAATGGCCCAGATTCAAGAAGCACTTGCGCGGGAGCAAGTGTGATTTGCGCCGCGCAAGTACTGATTTGCTCCCAGGCAAATTTGCGGCTGATTCTGTAAACCAGTTAAGCCTGAAATGCGGCCATTTTCCCGCGCACGCAGCCTAGCTGCTCCGGCGCAATTATAGCGCAATTTTGCGCGGGGTGTAAGTTGCGCCTTCATGGAATTCCCTCAGCGAATATGCAAATTAGGTACTGCCGATGATTCAGAAACATGCGCGTGTGATGCGCATCTTGCGCTGGAAGCGCGCAAGCTTTTTTCCCCGGGCAAACTTGCTCCTGCTAAAAGCAGGGGCAAGTTAGCAAAAGATGGCCAAATGTCATCTGCAGGAGCGCGCAACTTCAGCAGCACCTAGACAGACGAGCTGAACAAGCAGAGCACCCACATTTTCGGGACCTCACATCTGTGCACCAACATGCCAGGGGCAGCTATGGTTCTTGATATTCTATTGACTGAGCCGACTCGTAGGAGGGCACGGGAGAGGATTTACAGAGGGCGCTACAACCTTTTTGAGATGAGTGATAATGAGGTGTATCGCATGTTTCGCTTCAGCCCTGAAGTCATCCTTGAGTTGGTAACAATCCTGCAGGATGACATCAGCAGCCCGACCCATCGGGGACAGGCAGTGCAGCCACTGGTGAAGGTAGTGGCAACCCTTCATTTTTTGGCAAGTGGCTCATTTCAGCGCACAGGTGGAATGGTGGCGGGGATGTCCCAATCCAGCATTAGCAGGTGTGTGCACCAAGTGATCCCTGCAATACTCAGACGCATGGGCACACAATTTATCAAACCAACCACGGCTGACCTGCGGCAGAAGGCAATCAGTGATTTTTATGAAATAGCCAGATTCCCACGCACTGTGGGTGCAATAGATTGTACCCATGTGGCACTACGCCCCCCCCCCCGGCTCCTCGAGCATATCTACTGCAACAGGAAGCATTGGCATTCGAAAAATGTGCAGGTGATTGTGGATGCACATGGCCTCATATGGCATGTCCGTGCCAAACACCCAGGGTCAAGCCATGACAGTTTTATTTACCGACACAGCCCCATCCCAACCGAGTTTGACCAGAACATGTATGGAGACAGCTGGCTGATTGGTGAGTGACATGGGTGTCAGGTATGACTGCCCCCCCCCCATGATGCAGACATCACAAGGGGCACATGCACGACTAACATCCTCCTGTCTTTTCCCTTCCAGGTGACTCTGCATATGCCCTGGGACCTCACATGATGACCCCATTTCGTAACCCTCAAACACCAGGAGAGGAAAGATTTAACGAAGCCCATGCACGTACCCGTGCGGTGGTGGAGCGCACATTTGGCATCCTTAAATCTCGATTCAGATGTCTGGATAAATCAGGGGGGACCCTGTTGTATTCACCCAACTTTGTGTGCCAAATCGTCGGGGCATGTTGTATTCTCCACAATTTTGCTGAGAGAAGGGGCATGCACATTGAGCTACGCAATGACCTTACCCCCGAACCACGCAACCCCCCCCAATAAACACTACCGGATCTTCTGAGGGAAGAGCAATCCGGAATGGTCTTGTGGAACGTCTCTTTGCACATTAAACACACCCTGATCTTGTCACAAGTATAATGCATGTATGCACACCACTGTAGTCCCTAGCACACACACGACACATGCACCCCAAATTGGATTAGACCCAACAATACCCCATGGTATTAGGGAGCAGCAACGCCGCGTCAAGGCTCCAATTATGTTGCTGTCCATTCATACACCTTTCACATGGCAGAGGGTGACACCCCTTTTCCAGCAGGAGTGCCACCCCCCCCCCCCATTCACACACCAGTCACACTGTAGTATACACTCCTCACCGTGTGTAGGGACTACAAATAAATATAAAAGCTCATATTCTGAGCATATATAAAAAAAAATAAAACTCATATTCTGAGCATATAATAATTGTAGAAATTAAATCATTTTTTTGATTTCTTCTTTGGGCCAAGGGTGCCCCGGCTCTGGCTCCTCAATCTCCGTGGTGCGGAGGAGGCATGGGGTGGGGATGGAGGGGGGAGGAGCATCAACCCCTACTTCCAGACTCCTCGCAGGTGGTGGCTGCATGCCCTCCATGGCGTTGGCCAGGCGGGCGAGGATGGTGTTGGTCTGGGCCAACATCCGCATTTGGCGGGTGGTGGTGTCCCGCTGATGACGGCGGGTAACTCTCCCCTCCTCCCGCACTGCAGTGGTGTTGGCCTGCACAGCAGCGGTGTTGGCCTCCACCGCAGCTGCCATCCTGCTTAATAAAGCGGGGGCGTTCTCCTGAGCCACCAAGCAGGTGACTATGGCCTTGGAGTTGCCACTTATTTCCGCCAGGCTCTGTGAGACATGTTTGTCCCGGTCTGCATGCAGGGTGAGGGCATGCTGCACAGAGGTGGAGGTGGATGCCATGCTGTCCGCCAGACGTCGAACATCTCCCACCATGGCCCCTATATGGCGGGTCTGCAGGGCCTGCTCCTCCAGCAGACCGTCACGGAGGCTGGAGGATATATGCCTCGTTTTGGACAGAGCCTTCCTGGGAGGAGAGGCTCGGGCACGGACAGAGGGAGAAGGGGAGGGGTCCACAATGGAGGGGCTTGCCCTGGAGGGGGATGACGTGCTGGCCGGGGGGGTGGTGGGTTGTTCAGGGATGGTGGTATCCTCCTGGAGGGAGCCAGAGTCCTCCTGGATGAGGAAAAAGGAATCCTCCTCCAAAACAACTTCCTCCACCATACTTGGCCCCGGTAGGATCTCCTCCTGGACCAGCATTGGAGGAAGGTTGGAGGAAAACCATCTGACTTTCAGAAGACGGATCAAAACTCTGCTCTTTTGATGTCATGAGACACGAACAACTAGCGCCCAGAAGCGATTCAGTTCGCATGCGCCGCGCTTTATAAGTTTTTCATTCATTCATTCATTCATAATGTCCATGGGGCCTGACTGGACCCCTGGCTCAGGTATGGATGGCGTGGTTCGCCCCGCAGCCGAAGACGGCCCAGCTTCATCATCCTCATCACCACCTGTGGATGACACCAAAACAAAATATTTTGCTGGTGCAACACACTGCTCACATGTTCACTTCTACCCCCTCCCATGATGCACAGCAGATATGAAACAAAAATAATAGTTCCATCTTCACTTCTACCCACAATTATTTTCACTTCTACCCCCTCCCATGATGCACAGCAGATATGAAACAAAAATAACTTACCAGTCCCCAAGTTCCCAACAGTGGAGTCGTACCCTGCAAGTCCCTCCACCTGCTCCTGCACAAAAGTTTGGGCAATAAGCTCCTCCTCATGATTTAGGCGGATCTTACATCGCGGTCCACCTCCCGTGCCACCGGTATGTTTTCGGATAAGAGCCAGTTTATCCCGGACCCTGCGCCTCATATCATTCAGTTTTTTTTTAATGTCATCCCAGAAACGATCTTCATTACCCAGGGCATTGATGTCCAGGGCTATGGCTTCAAAGATAGCCCTCCTTTGGGCAACGGTGGTGTTTGCCCGCTGGGCACCATATAGGAGTTCTTTATGTTGCTGGAGTGCAGCAATTAAGATGTCCATCTCCGCAGCCACGAAGTTTGCCTTTCTTTTTTTAGTTCCTTTGGGAGGTGCCATCTCTTCAAAATGGGCTGAATTTCCTTGCTCAGGGGGGGTTGGAAAAAGCAGGATGAAATTCAGCAAAGAACCTGCGCAAGTCTGCTCCTATTTATTTGCTCAGTGCAAGCAGCTGAGCAGGATTTGCCCTGAAAGTATGCTAGGCGCAGTTTGACGCATGCGCAGACGGCAGCGCTCTAACTGCGCATGCGCGCGCCCGGCGCAAACCTCTGCTGAGCCGAAAAATCCTCATTTACATAGGGGCACACCCACTTTGACTTGCGCGGCCTTGCGCCCTCAGCTTTGCCTTAAACAGGAGCAAATTAAATGAACAAACGATTCCTGAATCAGGTGGCAATTTGGCAAAATTGCCCCAGCGCAGAGAAATTCAGCTGAGCAGCTCATGTGTAAGTAATGGGCAAATCTACCTGAATCTGGGCCAGTGTGTAGTGGGTAGACTGTTTGGTTTCCACCAACAGCCAGCAAGATTTAGCACACTGAAGATGTCAAAAGGGTAATATCTTGTTTTTTAAATGCATTTGGTGCTCATGAAGTGGATTTTACATACATTTTTGGTGGAGAATATATTTATGTGAAAGTTTTGTGACTGGACCTAAGCGTAAAAGCGGAACTAAAATCCACAGTTTTTCTTTCAATAATTTTAATGAGTGAAATAAAAATTTAATACAAGGATCAAAGTAGAGAGGACAAGTATTCTCCAACAATATGGAAGTACATATACATATGGAATAATACGATAATATCTTGAGATTCTTAAAGGAGAAGTACAGCCAAAATGTGTTTTGCTGTACTTCTCATGTGGATCACAGGAGTACAGGTTGTTCTGCACTCCTTTGACCCATTTTCGGCAGACAGTGGGCTGAAGCCCACTTTCAGCTGACTTCACAGAGCCCATCCTGGCTGGGCAAAGATCGCAATCGTTAGCCGTCCATATGCCTGGACTGACACCCAGCTCAGCCTCTCATTAAGCCGCTGAGAGCCTGAGCCAGCTGCTCCCACTTCCACCCCCACTACAGCCCAGGGTTCCAGTGAGCATGGAGGGGCAGAGCAGAGAGTGGGGACAGTGACCAGCTCTCTGCTCACAAAACTGTGAGAACTGAGCGATTGGCAGTGTTCGATCACTCGGTTCTCAGTGTTAGAGCCAGATCGATGCTGCATCCAGCTAGGTAGGTATGATTACGAACAAAACACAAATACCATACTTCTCTTTTAACTAAAATTTACCCATATGCGATGGAATGCCAACACTATTCATCGAGTCAGGAACAGTATCAAGGGGAAGAGGGTAAAAATAGGAAAGAGGTGGGTGAAAAGAAGGGAGGAAAAATGGGGAAGTCAGGAGGTACATGTAAATTAGGATTGAAGAGACCTCAAAGTACAAAATTATACATTGCGGCAAAAGGTTCACTTCTGGCTCTTTTTGGTCCAAGATATGAGAAATGTATCAAAGGAAATTATACTACTGATCAAGATAGTGTGATGCTTCTGGGATATGATAACCAGGGGACCAATGTTTGTTGAATTTATCTCCCGTCAGATGTGATTTAGCAAAAAATAAATTTCTTACGACAATGGTCGTTAATTGTAGATATGAGAATTTCGTGGAAGTAGATTCTTCCATGCATGTACTAAGGTTACATGCTGCAATCAAAATATATGTTTTAATGGGAAGAAATGTTGTGGGCCAGGGAGAAGAGTCTAGACCAAAGTGAGCCAATTGTGGCGTTAACACATGTGAAACATGAGTAGTATCAGAAATTAAGGATACATCCAGGGAACAATGACAGGGCAATTCCACCAGATGTGGAGGATGTTACCCAGAGCATTACAGTTTCTTCAGCATTTTGGGGAGTAAGATGGAAATCTGTTGGGTCTATAATACCATTTGTAGTATATTTTCATGGGGGTTTCCTGTTGAGACACATTTTTGGAGAGAACAGAAGGGAGCCTAATGCCGCGTACACACGACCGGTTTTCGGGTTCTAAAAAATTACGTTTTTTTTAATGTCATTAAAAACTATCGTGTGTGGGCTCCAGAGCATTTTTCACGATCTAGAAAATGGCCATTAAAAATTTCGAACATGCTCTATTTTTTCACAACGTTTTTAACGTTGTCGTTTTTAAGGTTGTCGTTTTTAAGGTTGTAAAAAATGGTCGTGTGTGCGCTTTAACAATGTGAAAAAAACGTGCATGTCCAGAAGCAAGTTATGAGACGGGAGCGCTCATTCTGGTAAAACTAGCGTTCGTAATGGAGTAAGCACATTCATCATGCAGTAACAGACTGAAAAGTGTGAATCGTCTTTTACTAACACGATATCAGCAAAAGCAGCCCCAAGGGTGGCGCCATCCGAATGGAACTTCCCCTTTATAGTGCCGTTGTACGTGTTGTACGTCACCGCACTTTGCTAGAGCATTTTTTTTTCACGACCGCGTGTAGGCAAGGCCGTTTTAATGATCGGGTTGAAAAAAACTTCGTTTTTTCTAGACCCTTAAAAACAACATTTTTTTGAACCCGAAAAATGGTCGTGTGTACGCGGCATAAGAGTTTGGTGCCAGTCATCGGTTGAAACAAGATTTGCAGTTTTGATTCCCAAAAATCCATGTTTGAAGATTTATGTGTAGATGCAGGGCGAGACAGTAAGGCCTCGTACACGCGACCGAGAAACTCGACGGGCGAAACACATCGTTTTGCTCGTCGAGTTCCTTGTTAGGCTGTCGAGGATCTCGGTGAGCCAAATTTCTCCATTCCCGTCGGGGAAAAAGAAGACATGCTCTCTTTTTGGCTTGACGGGATCCTCGACAGTTTCCTCGTCGAAAAGTGTACACACGACCGGTTTCCTCGGCAAAAAAAACCCAGCAAGTTTCTTGCTGGTTTTTGCCGAGAAACTCGGTCGGGTGTACGAGGCCTGAATTATAGATGTGGGAGATCCCTTTAGTTTTGGTGGATATCTAGGTGAAAAATAAGTTATGGATAGTGAGGAGAGGATATGACAGAATCTGAGGAAGACGTAAAAGACCTGGCTAGGTACAGTAGGTTATTGAAGGCTTAGGCCCCATACACACGATAGAATTTATCCGCGAATACGGTCCAGCGGACCGTTTCCGCGGATAAATCCTCTCGAGGATTTCGGCGGATTTTCATGCGATGGAGTGTACACACCATCGCATTGAAATCCGCGCCGAAATCCTCTGGCGATGACGTGTCGCACCGTCGCCGCGATTATGACGCGGCGACGTGCGCGACGCTGTCATATAAGGAATTCCACGCATGCGTCTAATCATTGCGACACATGCGGGGGATCCCTTTGGACAGATGGACCTGGTGAGTCTATACAGACCAGCGGATCCATCCGTTGGGATGGACTCCAGCAGATGGATATGTTCTGCATGTCAGCGAATATTCGATCTGCTGGAATCCATCCCAGGGGAGATATATCCGCGGAAACAGATCCGCTGGCGTGTACACACCATAGGATCTATCCGTTGAAACCCATTTGCTGGGATTTATCTGCGGATGGATTCTATGGTGTGTACGGGGCCTTATGCCGCATACACACCATCACTTTATGTGATGGAAAAAAACGACACTTTCTGTGAAGTAAAAAATTACGTTTTTGAAACTTCAATTTTCAAAGACGAAGTTGCCTACACACCATCGTTTTCTCACAATGTTCTTGCAAAGTGAGGTTACGTTCCACCATGTTTTACCATTGAAGCTTGCTTCATAAGTAGCTTCTGGGCATGCGTGGATGAAAAAACGTCTTAGAAAACGACGTTTTTTGCTACACACGGTCAATTTCTGTGAAGTAAAAAGTGCACTTTTGAAAAACGACACATAAAATTGAAGTATGCTTCAATTTTTTTTTGGTCGTTTTTTACAAGACATAAAACTACGTTTTCCCCCACACACAGTCAATTAAAGTGACGTTTTTAAAAACGTCATTTTTTTTCATCACATAAAGTGATGGTGTGTACGCGGCATTAGAGTTGCTGAAAAATCTGCAGTTTTTACCTCCACTCCAGAAATGCAATGTCCACTGGCTCTTTTGCTGACATCTTCACCTAGTCTTCTAAGTTGTGCTTGTGCATTTTAATTTCCAATCTCAATCAGTTTGCTAGCAGGAAGGTAAAAAGAAGCCTTTGGACCAACTAGAAATCAAGGTAAATATTTTACAGAAAATAGTTCAACAATGGTTGCTAACTTATTTTGTTAGTACAGCTTTACCCAAAGTTGTTAGTACAGCTTCACCCAGTCTTCTAAGTTTTGCTTGTGCATTTCCATTTTCCCTTTCCTGGCGTAAGTATCGGAAGTGGGAATGAATAACTGGACTCATAGGTCCAAGACATGGTAAGACAAACCAACAAAACAAAACAAAAGAAAAAAAGGGGGGTGGGATTGTCATCCCTTGGTAGAAGGGGAAAAAAAGAGGGGGGGGGGGCTTGGTGGTGCAGAGCTTGGATAGGGAGGGACAGGGTGGCGGAGGGTGGAGTGGGAAGAGATAAGGTGATAGACAAGTAGGAAAAAAGGGTAAGAAAGGAGATGTAGAACTAGGCCGGGAAAGAGAAAGACAAACAGTCAAGGCAAGAATGGAAAAGGAGGAGGTGTAGGCTCAGACAAAAAAAGAGAGCAGGGCCTAGGTGTTGGGTTATACATTAGATTGGACCGGAATATCCAAGCTGGTTGGGGGCAGGGTGGGGAGAGCATATGACCAACATGGGTTGTGCATTACCATTTTCAATCTAAATAAGTTTGATAGCAGGCCAGTACAGGGTGGGCCATTTATATGGATACACCCTAATAAAATGGGAATGGTTAGTGATATTAACTTCCTGTTTGTGGCACATTAGTATATGTGAGGGGGCAAACTTTTCAAGATGGGTGGTGACCATGGTGGCCATTTTGAAGTCGGCCATTTTGAATCCAACTTTTATTTTTTTAATAGGAAGATGGTCATGTGACACATCAAACTTATTGGGAATTTCACAAGAAAAACAATGGTGTGCTTGGTTTTAAAATAAAATATGTTCAATGTGCTCTCCAGTGACATGCGGCGAATGCTACGCTGTGGGCTCTTGCTGAATGAAGCTAGGATAGCCACTGATGTTTCTTCATTAGACCCCTTTCACACTGAATACGCCTATAGTGGAGCCTTAAAATTGTGGTAAAATCGCAGTAAAATAGCAGTGTTTTACCACCCTGTAAATAGAAGCCTTCGGACCAGCTAGAAATCAAGGCAAATATAATTTTACAGAACATAGTTCAACAATGGATGCTAACTTATTTTGTTAGTACAGCATTCCTTTAAGCTCAGAGAAACTGCTTGTTTTACCTCAGCCATATTGCTCTCGCTCCGATGTTTTCCAGACTGATGACTGCATTTAATTAGAGGTAGTAGTGCAAGTGCTCCTTGCAAGCTATGGACTTTCTTTGATTTTAAATAAATTGATGTAAAGGAGGAATAATCTTTTATAGTCTTCCCTAGTGTGATCAAAAGTTTAGGCATAATAGACCAAACAGTTATAGAGTCCAGTTACCACTTGGCTGCATAACAATTTATGCAGATAGCAATATCAGTTATAGTAACATTTGGCTAGACAACAATAAAGCATATGCAGATCAAGCACATGTTGATCTGGAAGCACTTAATAATAGTTACATAGTTACATAGTTACATAGTTAGTCAGGTTGAAAAAAGACACAAGTCCATCCAGTTCAACCACAAAAAACAAAATAAAAAAACACAGTAAAATCCTATACACCCAACTCCATACCCACAGTTGATCCAGAGGAAGGCAAAAAACCCCAGCGGAGCATGATCCAATTTGCTACAGCAGGGGAAAAAATTCCTTCCTGATCCCCCGAGAGGCAATCGGATTTACCCTGGATCAACTATACCTACAAATCTTAGTACTCAGTTATATTCTGTACATTTAGGAAAGAATCCAGACCTTTCTTAAAGCAATCTACTGAGCTGGCCAGAACCACCTCTGGAGGGAGTCTGTTCCACATTTTCACAGCTCTTACTGTGAAAAAACCTTTCCGTATTTGGAGGTGAAATCTCTTTTCCTCTAGACGTAAAGAGTGCCCCCTTGTCCTCAGTGATGACCGTAAAGTGAATAACTCAACACCAAGTTCACTGTATGGACCTCTTATATATTTGTACATGTTGATCATATCCCCCCTTATTCTCCTCTTCTCAAGAGTGAATAAATTTAGTTCCTCTAATCTTTCCTCATAGCTGAGCTCCTCCATGCCTCTTATCAGTTTGGTTGCTCTTCTCTGCACTTTCTCCAGTTCTCCTATATCCTTTTTGAGAACTGGTGCCCAAAACTGAACTGCATATTCCAGATGAGGTCTTACTAATGATTTGTACAGGGGCAAAATTATATCTCTGTCTCTGGAGTCCATACCTCTCTTAATACAAGAAAGGACTTTGCTCGCTTTGGAAACCGCAGCTTGGCATTGCATGCCATTATTGAGCTTATGAACAACTAAAACCCCCAGATCCTTCTCCACTACAGACCCCCCCAGTTGTACTCCCCCTAGTATGTATGATGCATGCATATTCTTAGCCCCCAAGTGCATAACTTTACATTTATCTACATTAAACCTCATCTGCCACTTAGTCGCCCAATCAGACAGAGCATTGAGGTCGGCTTGTAAATTGGAGACATCCTGCAAGGACGTTATTCCACTGCATAGCTTGGTGTCATCTGCAAAGACAGAAATGTTACTTTTGATCTCAGACCCAATATCATTTATAAATATATTGAAAAGTAAGGGTCCCAGCACTGAACCTTGGGGTACACCACTCATAACATTGGACCATTCAGAGTAAGAATCATTAACCACGACTCTCTGAATTCTGTCTTTCAGCCAGTTTTCTATCCATTTACAAACTGATATATCCAATCCTGTAGACCTTACCTTACACATGAGCCGTGTGTGCGGAACTGTATCGAACGCTTTTGCAAAATCCAAATATATCACGTCCACAGCCACGCCTCTGTCCAGGGTTTTACTTACCTCTTCATAAAAGGAAATCAGGTTTGTCTGACAACTTCTGTCTTTCATGAATCCATGTTGTCTGCTACTTAAATAATTTTTTTCCTGCAAGAACTCATCCATGTGGTCTTTTATTAAACGTTCCAGTATCTTCCCAACTATAGAAGTTAAACTAACAGGTCTATAGTTACTTGGTAAAGACTTTGTTCCCTTTTTAAATATGGGCACCACATTGGCCCTGCGCCAATCCAGTGGTACTATTCCTGTCTTTAATGAGTCCCTAAATATTAGATACAGTGGCTTTGAAATGACAGAGCTCAACTCACCTAGGATCCGTGGATGGATGCCATCAGGTCCAGGTGCTTTATCCACCTTTATTCTGTCTAAATATTTCTGGACCATATCACTTTTGAGCCATTGTGGATTTGGGGCTGTGTCACTCCCACCCCCATTGTGGACATGAGCTCCCCCATGCTCCATTGTATACACAGAGCTGAAGAAAACATTTAGTAAATTTGCCTTCTCTTTGTCCCCAGTCACCCACTCTAGATTATTTTGTAAGGGGCCTACATGCTCAGACTTCACCTTTTTACTATTAATATATTTAAAGAATTTTTTGGGGTTTGTCCTACTATCTTTTGCAATCTGTCGTTCGTTTTGAATTTTTGCATCCTTGATTTCCTTTTTGCATATCCTGTTATATTCTTTGTAACATTTAAACAACACTAGTGTTCCTTCATTTTTATATTTTTTTAAAAGCTACTTTCTTATTGTTTATAGCTTTTTTAACTTTGACCGTGAGCCACATAGGTTTTATTTTTAGCCTTTTAAACTTATTGCCCATGGGAACATACTTTGCAGTGAGGTTCCACACAGTCTTTTTGAAGAATTCCCATTTCTGTTCTGTGTTCATCTGTGCCAATAGTCCCTCCCAGTCCAAGTCCTGGAGAGCAGCCCTCATCCTTGGAAAATTTGCTCTCTTAAAATTTAGTGTTTTAATATTTCCTGTATGTATTTCTTGCTTATAGTTAACATTAAATGAAATCATGTTATGATCACTGCTACCCAGGTGTTCCTTTATCTGAACATTAGTAATAAGCTCTGCATGGTTTGAAATTATCAGGTCCAACAGGGCATCATTCCTAGTTGGGGCCTCAATAAACTGCACCATAAAATTGTCCTGCAATAGGTTTTTAAATTTTTGTCCTTTAACTGTCCCAGAAGTGCCATTAATCCAGTCAATTTCTGGGTAGTTAAAATCCCCCATTATTATCACCGTCCCAGACCTTGCAGCCCTTTCCATCTGTGCAAGGAGCTGAGTCTCCACCTCCTCATTAACATTGGGTGGTTTATAACAAACTCCAATGATTAATTTTGAACTACGCACATCTGTATGCAGTTCCACCCATAATGCTTCAGCCTCATCACACTCTCCATCAACCAGGTTCTCTTTCACGCTTGCTTTGAGGTCACTTCTCACATAGAGACAGACCCCTCCACCTTTCCTTTTTACCCTGTCTTTCCGAAAGAGAGCATAGCCAGGAATATTAATAGCCCAGTCATGTGAGGATTGAAGCCAAGTTTCAGCAATACCGATTACATCATAGCTCTCCTCATGCATCAGAGCTTCCAGCTCACCTGTTTTGCTTGGCAGACTTCTGGCATTGGTGAACAAACACTTAAATGTATTGTTACATTTTTCTCTGGTGTTTTTCATATAATTTATAGTAGTACAAATGGCACTATTATTTCCAATGGCTGTTTGCAACATGGGAACTTTCTTGTCACCTGCCATAACCCTCCCCCCATCTATCCCCATTCCACTCTCCATTAATGTCTGACCACTAACTGACCTGTCTGCTCGATGTAATTCTAATTCACCCTCCCCCCTCAATCCTAGTTTAAATACTCCTCCAGCATTCCCATAAACCTCTCCCCCAGCACAGCAGACCCCCTTCCATTCAAGTGCAAACCGTCTTTAGCATATAGGCTGCACCCCAATGAAAAGTCAGCCCAGTGCTCTAGAAACCCAAATCCCTCCTTCCTACACCAGGTCTTTAGCCATGCATTCAGCTCTCTAATCTCCCCCTGCCTTTCCTGTGTTGCGCATGGCACAGGCAATATTTCAGAGAATATCACCTTGGAGGTCCTTCCCTTCATCTTGCAGCCTAGTTCTTTAAATTGATTCTTAAGGAGCCTCCACCTTCCATGTATACTGTCATTGGTTCCAACGTGGACCAAGACAGCTGGGTCATGCCCAGCCCCTCCCAGTAATTTATCCACCCGGTCCACCACATGCCGAACCCTGGCACCAGGGAGACAGCAAACCATTCGGTTGAAGCGATCCTGGCGACAAATTATTCTATCAGTCCTTCTGATTATAGAATCCCCTATTACCACCAACTGTCTAGGCCTACCTGCACTCCCCTCCCCACCTCTACTAGATGGGTTGCTCTCCCGGCTGTTAGGGGTAGCAGTAACATCTAGGGCTGCCACCTCTGTGTTTGCCACCTCCACATCATCACCCAACTTGGCAAATTTGTTTTGATGCACAAATACAGGACTGGCCTTCCCTTTCTTCACGCCCCTTCCACTCCCTCTAACTGCATTAACCCATCTCCCTATCTGATAATAATGGTAAAAGTTTCATGGGTTTTCCTTAAAATTAGTAACATTTCAAAAAGTTATATTTATTATTTAAGCCCAACTCACTTTTTTTAACTGCTGAGTAAAGAAGGAAAAGGGGAAGGAACCTCTGTCCCATTTTTATTGCTATGTGTTTCTTTATTTGCAACCCTATAAAAAATTGAGCTTTGAGTTTTTGGCACTTGAAAGAACTATGACAAATGACATGTTATGCGCCTTATGATCTTTGTTATTTAAATAGTATACTTTGTATAATGTTTTTAAAATATGGCAAACATGGTATGGCTTTCTGTGCTCTGATAAATATGACTTGGCAGTGGCGGCTGGTGGTATATTTTTTTGGGGGGGCGGCAAACAATGCACCCCCTCAGTTGATCGGGTCCCCAGCATCCCCCCTCCGGTCGGTCACCAGCCCCGCACTTACCCCATTTAGGTCATGGGCAGCGCTTCCTCCGGGTGGCAGCTTCCCCTTCTCCCCCCTCCTTCTAGGCATCCCCCCACTTACCCCATTTAGGTCATGGGCAGCGCTTCCTCCGGGTGGCAGCTTCCCCTTCTCCCCCCTCCTTCTAGGCATTCCCCCTCCGGTCGGTCACCAGCCCCGCACTTACCCCATTTAGGTCATGGGCAGCGCTTCCTCTGGGTGGCAGCTTCCCCTTCTCCCCCCTCCTTCTAGGCGACCTATAGGATCGCTTCTCCTCTCGGCCCTCTTCCTGATTGACCGGAAGGAGAATCAGGAAGACAATAGCGAATATTAGCCTCAGGCTCTAACCATGGGCTTCTAAAAAGAAAACCCCAATTGGAATCCAAGCGTCCGGCGCCATGCATGTTGATTAGGGGTCTGAGTGCATTGATTAGGGGGGCGGTGCTCCCTTGCCCTGTATGGGTGGGCCTCCACTGTGACTTGGTGACATTTTTCCAACCTCAAACTCTGTAATGTAATAGAACTCACGTGTAAATGAAAACAGACTGTCAGTTTATTCAACACTAATCAGCTTTAACATGCATTATTACTGTTTATGCAAAACAATTACCTATGTTTTCCCAGGTAAAACAGTATGTTGTAATAACAGAATATGTTGTACATTTAGTGTGAACAATATCCCCAGAAGAGGGTAGTTAGTTCAGCTGAGAAAGATATTACTTACTTATTTCATGTTTGCTACTGGACTGAGCTAACTACTACATAATTAGGCTTTGTAAGTTTAATTTAAACTCACTGAGCGTATCATTGCAGTTAAGCTCTCAATTTTAAAGTCACATAGCAGCATCGATTTAATAACTTTCACAGTGGATACCCTTGCATTAGCACTGGCAACGGCTTCATATTTTAGAGCCTGTTGTTCATGACATTTGCAAAGTTTTAAGGGATGTTCTTATATAGCTGTGATAGACAAAATCCACATAATTTCAAAATAGCAATTTCTGGCTTACCTAAAGCTGGATTCCAGAGAAACAGATAAATACACATTGTTGTGAACTGGATTATCCACCAGAGGGTTTGTTTTGTATATCTAATTAGCCAGTCTTGTTATTCAGGCATCTGTGCTACAGTACCCTCAATTTCTCTGCTGCAGCTACAGTCCCATAAGCATGTTCACAGTGTCGGGTGAAAATGAATAGAGCTTAGAGTTCCGGCCTTCTTCTTAATGTGAGCCATAATGTGCAAAAAAGATGAAAGCAATTTGAAATAATATAAGGTATTCAGCCTATATTAAAATGTGTTAAAAATATTTTAATGAATACATTTGCCCTAAATAATATTTTTTTTAAAGTGGGAGCATATTCCCATGGATGATTTTTACTTATAGGTAAGCCTATAGTAAGGCTTACCTATAGGTACAGAAAATATCTCCTAAACATGTACCGTTTAGGAGATATTTACTTGTCAAGCTGCCAGTGTTGTCACCGGCACATACACTCTGAAGGAAAGGCCATGCCGCTTCTTCAGAGCAATGTGCCATGAACAGCATTGTCATTGCGGCTCATCCAGTCAAAGGACCAGAGTTAAGCAACCCGCAAAGAAGACCGGGTGAAGATGGAAACACTGTCAGCGGTGACAGCACGCTGCTGGAGGGATTCTTTTTAAAGTAAGTTTCACATAATGTGCTAGTATGCAATGCATACTAGCACATTATAACTTTGCCTTGCAGGTTGAAAAAAAAACGGAAAATTGTATCATACTTACCAGTAATTTTCCTTTCCTGGTGCCTATCCATGGCAGCATACCTGTGACAAGCTCCGCCTTGGCTCCTCCCTCAGGAATAGTGAATATTATAAAAGAGTCGGTGAACACCGCCCCCACATTCTCCGTAATATAGAAAACCGAGGGTGGGAGCGTATGCTGCCATGGATAGGCACCAGGAAAGGAAAATTACTGGTAAGTATGATACAATTTTCCGTTTTCCTGGTGCCTCCATGGCAGCATACCTGTGACAAATAACTAGCTGAAACGGGTGGGATGCTGCTTAGAAATATTTATTACAAGGACATCATTAACAAAGGTTAACAAATAGAGGAGGCGACGGCTGACTTGATCGCCTGTCTGCCAAACTCTACCGAAGAGAGAGCTCCCGGGTCCACCCGGTAATGTTTCATAAACGTGTGTTGGGACGACCAGGTCGCTGCCCTACAAATGGTCTCGATCGACACGTTTGCCCTTGCTGCCCAAGAGGCAGAAACTGCCCTCGTAGAGTGCGCCTTAATCGCCGACGGAGGATCCAGACCTCTTGCCCTGTACGCTTTATGAATTAGTTTCACAATCCATGAAGAGATTGTTCTCGCTGACGCCTCTTCACCTTTTCTTTTCCCCCAGGGGATTATGAGCAACTTGGAAGAGTTTCTGAAAGGCGCTGTGGCCTGGAGATAATGCTTCAGCGTGGAAGCAATATCTAGCTCGTGAAAAGAGCCTGAGTCCTGCTCTAGGAATGTTGGGAGTGCCCAGGGTTCCGACATGGATAAGGATGATGCAACTTTGGGGATAAACCCCCGAACTGTCCTGAGTTCCACCCTGTCGGGGTAGAACACGATGTGATTGTCGTCTGCTCCTAGAGCTTGGAGCTCTGAAACCCGTCTGCCCGATGTTATGGCTATCAAAAATGTAAGCTTCAAGGTTAGATTCCACAGTGATGCTGAGCCCGAAGGGGCAAAGGGCGGATTGACTAGGGATTCTAGGATGACAGCGAGGTCCCAGGTGGGAAAAGACTGCCTAGTTGGCGGCCGGATTCTTCTGACGGCCTTGAAGAATTGGACTATTAGTGGGTCCTCGGCCCACCTCTTCATGGTTGCCGATGAAATTGCTGCTACTTGTACCTTTAATGTACTTAGGGCAAGACTCTTGTTTAGGCCTGCCTGCAAAAAATCAAGGATCTGAGAAGATGATGGAAGCTCCGGATCGCAGCTTTTGTCAGACATGAAGGACCTGAACTTGTTCCACACTTTCCCGTATATACTGTTTGTGGAAGGCTTTCTAGCCCTTAGGAGGGTAGCAATAACTTCGCTGGAGCAACCTAGAGATTCAAATTTTTGCCTTTCAGTCGCCAGATGTGAAGGTTCAGCCTGCCTGGATCTGGATGAGTGTGACACCCCTGAGACAGGAGGAAGGGTATCAGAGGAATCTTGACTGGGGGTTGCATACTCAGGAACATTGCCGTCGGAAACCAGGGACGTCTCGGCCAGTATGGTAGAACTGCTATTACTATTGTTGATTCGATCATTGCCCTCGCCAGGAGTTTTGGTATCAGAGGCCGTGGCGGGAATGCATAGGCCAGATCGCATGTCCAAGGGGCTGTGAGAGCGTCCACTGCCTCCGCTTGGGGATGCGGTAGCCTTGAGATGAACCTCGGAAGCTTGGAATTGCTGGCAGTTGCGAATAGGTCCAGCTCGGGGAGCCCCCAGTGGTCTGTTATCCAATTGAAGATGTTGGGGTGAAGAGACCACTCGTTGGCGTCTACGAACTTGCGAGATAGGAGGTCGGCTTGCACGTTGAGGCATCCTGGCAGGTAAACTGCCCTTAAATCCCCGAGATTTCTTTCTGCCCACAGGATTATGGGCTCTACTTCCCTTAGCAGGGGTCTGCTGTGTGTCCCTCCTTGACGATGTATGTAAGATACGGCGGCCCTGTTGTCCATCCGTAAGAGCACTGGTTTCCCTGAGATCTCGAACTCTAGGGCTAGAAATGCCCGGTAGACTGCCCGGATTTCCAGGATATTGGACACCAGGCCTGTCGCCTGAAAAGACCATCTGCCTTGCACTGAAATTTGATTGCAGTGTGCGCCCCAGCCTGCTAAGCTGGCGTCGGTGGTAACTATGGTCCAGTTGACATGCCCTAACGCACGTGGCTTCGTCAGAGTTTGTTTCTTCATCCACCAATGGAGGCCTCTGAGCATCAGGGTCGTCAGGCATATGTGTTGAGCTAGAAACCGTTTGTTCCACTGCCTCAAGAACTCCAGTTGAAAATATCTCAAATGCCAATGGGCCCAAGGGACCATCGGGATGCAAGATGACATCCTGCCTATCAGGCTCAGGCAATTCGAGGCAGTCAGATATGGTCTGGAACTCGCATTCTTCATCTGTCGGATGATAGACTTCACCTTCTGGGGTGGAAGGGACACTGTACCCTTCTTTGTGTTGAAAAGTGCTCCCAGGTAGATCATTTCCTGGGTTGGAGAAAGATGACTCTTCTCCTGGTTTACCTTCCATCCGAATCTCGTCAGTGCTGTCAAGAGAATTTCTCTGTGTTCCAGTAGCTGGGCTGGCTCTTTCGCTAGGAGAAGAAGATCGTCTAAATAGTGGTATACTCTGAGCCCCTGTTCTCTTAAAGGGGCTATGAAGGCGATCAGGGTCTTCGTGAAGACTCTTGGAGATGTACAGAGGCCGAAGGGGAGACTGCGAAATTGAAGATGCACTTGGCCTACTGCGAACCTCAGATACTTCTGGAAGGATGGGAGTATAGGTAAATGCAGGTAGGCATCCTGCAGGTCTATGGACAGCATCCAGTCCCCCGGTTGGACTACCCGAATGATCGTTTGTAATGACTCCATCTTGAATCTTTCTAGGGAGATGTAGCGATTTAGCCTTTTCAAGTCTATGACTGGTCTCCAACCACCCGTTTTTTTGGGGACCAGAAACAGAGTCGAATAAAACCCTGAAAACCTTTCGGATGGGGGTACAGGAACCACCGCCTGCTGATCCTGCAAGGAGAGAAGATATTGTTGCAGCGCTTCTGCTTTTTGAGGAGACTTTGACATCTCTGTCGGAGAGAAGAAATCTTTGGGGGGTTTGTCTAAAAACGTCCAGAAATGACCGTATTTGATCGTGGAAACTACCCACGGATCCTTGCACTCTTGCTCCCAGATCTTTGAGAAGAGTTGAAGTCTGGCTCCCACAGGGACTGCTTGGGACGGCTTGGCGTCAAAAAGACTTAGTGGGATCCTGTGGAGTAGAGGCTGTTGTCTGTCTGCGGTTTTTCAGGAAGGTGGACTGGGTGCTCCTCCAGTTTTGTCTGAAGCCTTTTCCCTGCCTGGGTTGACGATAGTCCTTATTCCTAGAGTACTGGAATCTAGGCGCAAAAGACCTGGAGCGCCTGGGCCGTCTGTCTTGGGGTAACAGGCCCGATTTCCCACCAGTGACGCGAGAGATGGCTTTATCTAATTTTTCCCCGAAGAGGGCTTTTCCATCAAATGGTATCTTGCACCAATTCTGTTTCGACGCAACATCTGCCGACCAAGGCTTCAGCCACAGGGCTCGTTTGGCTAACACTGTGTGGAGCATGGATCTTGCGGAGCATCGAATTGAGTCGATGGCAGCCTCTCCAATAAAGTCTGCAGAAAGTTTCAGTTCATCTAAGGCCTTAATAATGTCCTCCTTCGGCACCTCCTGCTGGATGGCCGCCTCTATGTTATCCGTCCACACACGTAGCACGTTGGATACTGACGTCAGGGCTATTGCGGGTTTACAGGCATTGCCCGCCATCTGGTAAGCTTTCCTTAAGTCTAGGTCCATTCGCCTATCGAGAGGATCTTTGAATGAAGTCGAGTCCTCCATTGGTAGTGTAACGTTCTTTGCTAATCTTACCACTGCTGCATCAACTGTTGGAGGGCCTTCAAGCATTGCGGAGTCGGCCTCTGAGAGGGGGTATAGTTTCCCCAGGCGGTTGAGGGAAAATCTTTTCTCCGTTCTCTTCCACTCTTCCTCGATCAGGCCTTTAATTTCATCCATGAGAGGAAAAACGGAAATCTGACGCTTGAGATGAGGAAAAAAGGCTTTAGACTTTTTGAGCTCTGTCTCGGGTTCATCCCAGCCGATTGCCTGCTTTACGGCTTGTACATAGGGTTGGACCATGGCAAAGGCAAAGCCAGATGCTTCCATGTCGTCAGAGGAGTCCCCTGAGCCGTCATTCTCTTCTTGAGGTTTAGAGGAAGAAGCAGGCGCTGGGCGCGGCATTCCACTTGTGGAGGGCCCTGGGAGGGCCTCCTCACCTGGATGATCCTGCGGAGGAGATGCCGGCTGCTGTGGCGGCATTGTGGCTACCAATTCTGCAAAAGAATCTTTTATGGCCTTTTTAAGGAGGTCCGCCACCTGTTTGCTTTCTGATTCTCTGTCCGATGCGTAGTCCTTCAGGCAGACTCGGCAAAGTCGCTTATGTGGAAGTGGGGTGGCCCCACAGGCCTGGCATTTTGGCGACCTCTGTCTGGGGGAGCGTGAGTGATGGCGCCTTTTGGCTGAAGCCTTCTTGCCATTCCCGTGGTCGTCACGTCTGGGGGACCTGCCTCTACTGAAGCTAGAATCGGAGTCTTCGTGCCGCCTGGAGGTCTTCTTAGACGTCTTCTGGCGTACAGGGCTGTAATACATAAAGTTACAGCCTCAGTGCACTCTTTTTTTTTTTTTTTTTTCGTACCTACCTGAATGTTGGTCCTTACCTTAGGTGTGGAGTAGGTTCTTGCATGGTCGGCGAATGGCTCATTTTTTGGCGGCTTAACGGAGACAGCAGCTAATGAAAAAATCAAGGAGAAGGCAAGAAAAGGTTAATGTCTTAGTCCTAACCCGATTCAGGGGTGCCATTGGTCCCCTGTTTTATTTGCAAAATTACGCCCTGGGGTTCTTTTTTCCCTTTTTTTTTTTTGGGGTACCCCCGACCTCCAAAGAAAAACACTACATTTTTTTCCCCCCTTTTTTTTATTTTTTTAAAACCCTTTTTTTTTTTTTTTTATACCTGGAACAACAGGTATCTGGCAATGGAGTCCTTGGGCAGCTGGACCTCTCCCGACAGCCTTAGAGCCCTTCTGAGGCCGTCAGGGAGTTTAAATAGGATCCACCTGGCAAGAAAAACGCCCCTTCCCTGAGCTCAGGGAGCTACTGGCAAAAAAACCTTATTTTTCCCTTAGCCAAAATGGCCGCCGCGGCCTCCGTGTCCATTGCGCATGCGCGAACCGGCCGCCCTAGGACCCAGCGGTCCCGGGCGCCGGCGCATGCGCAGAACGCGGCCGAGGACGCCGCGAGTGCAGAAAAGCCTGCAGGGATGGCGCGCGCGCTCCCTAGGGGGGAGAAGACCAGGGGCAGGTGCACACAGTGTGTGCAAGGGATCAGGCAAGCGCCAGCAGAGAGGGGAGCCCCAAGAAGGGAGAGGGGGGGGGTCGGATGAGAGACGTGCCTCAAGGGAGAAAGAGAGAGAGTGGACAAATGGGAAAGAGGGAAAGAGGAGCAACAAAAAAAAAAGGAAGAAAGCAAAGATGCAGAAATAGCTGCTGCCTCTTAGCCATAGAGAGCTAATGCCTGATAGAAAACTTTACAGATAGCGCTCAGAGTTTTAAAGGGCTAAAACTGCTAGTCCCAAAAGAACCTACAGAAGGGACTCCCAACCTTATAAGCGCGTTTAGCTGCCCAAGAGAAGGGACCGCATCCGGGAGAGGCTTGAACCCGGATGGACGCTGCCGAATGCAGAAGGTAAGGACAATTGTTCCAGTAAATTCACTGCCATGAGGTTTGAGGAAAAAAAGGAGAATGTGGGGGCGGTGTTCACCGACTCTTTTATAATATTCACTATTCCTGAGGGAGGAGCCAAGGCGGAGCTTGTCACAGGTATGCTGCCATGGAGGCACCAGGAAAGCCGGTTTACTACCGCTTTAATAAAATATAAGTATACCGTGTTTTTTATTGCACGCTAACGAATATGTTTTTGTTTTATTACACATAACTGTTTTTAAACAAAACAAAACATTTTACACACTCTATTGCACAGTGATAGCTACAGTCTGATGACTTCAGTTGTCATTATGATAGCCTCTGACTGAAGAGTTATGGCATGCAACTGTTAGTGTAGGCCAGTGGCTGTCAGTGATGGCATGGTCACTGGGCACTTAGTTTTAAAATACATTTTAGAGTAAAGATATTGTACACTTTTATATGTTTTAATTGTTTTTAACTAGCTATTAGTGTAGTTTTATTCCCTGTGCTGTTTGTTTGTCTTACCTTGTAAAGATGGGCTCACATCCTGTGACTCCAGTTTGTGGTCTCATGTCTCATTGATTTATGTTTGCCCATGTATTGCTTCAGCTAGCTTGTCCTGCAGAACCTGCTTCAGCAAAACTGACATTTACTGTATAAAGAAAAAAATGACATTTAAATTGCTGGCAATACAATATAATTTCCGGCAATACAAAAATGTAAAAAAAACGATGTGGGGTTGCCCCAATCCATACTGGGCTCTTTGGGTTTTATGGTTTTTAAGGGGAACCCCATGCCCTACCCCCTGCGCCTTATCACCATATTGATGGGGACAGGGGACGCTTCCCTACAACCGTGGGCACAGGCACAGACATGCGGCCATTCTGCCAACGTAAATATACATGGTGCGGTCGACAAGCGGTTAAGTTGATAGGCTGAGAATGCAGCAATACTGGCTGTATAACCAGCTTTATATATTTGTTAGTACTAAAGGCACTGTGATTCTAAGCTGTGGTGCTGTGGCTGGTAAAGGAAAAAAACTCAGAAATATAGTTGATTAGAATTTGCGCCTCCTTTTTTAATTATTTTTTTTACTTGTTTCTATTTTCTTAGCTCTTAAGGCCCCTTTTCACACTGGGGCAGTGGGTGCGTCGGAGGTAGAGAAATTTTGCGGCGCTATTCGGCCGCTAGCAGTGCGCTTTTAACCTCCGCTAGCATCCGATATATGGTTAAAACCACCAGCAAAGCATCGGCGCAGCGGCGCTTTGCTGGCGGTAAAGCCACGGTGCCCATTCATTTCAATGGGCAGGAGAGGTGGAGGAGCGGTATACACACCGCTCCTTCTCCGCTCCAAAGATTCTGCTGGCAGGACTTTTTTTTGTGTCCTGCCAGCGCACCGTTCCAGTGTGAAAGCCCGAGGGCTTTCACACTGGAGTGTGAGGAGCGGCTCTTTCAGGGCGCTTTGCAGGCACTATTTTTTGTGTTATAGCGCCTGCAAAGTGCCTCAGTGTGAAAGGGGTCTAATTGATTGTATGATTTTCCTACAGTTATCTGATTTCTAAAGGGTAGGGGTATAGCGTATGTTGCTGTCGATAACAGTGGTTCACAATCACCTTTTGTAGTGACACCTTGCCATGACAACAACATATCCAATACTCCTAAAACTGGTATGTCAGTGATAGTGGTGGGTTGAGTAGTCCATGTGTTTTTCTTTAGAAACAAAAAAAAAACAAATGATCAACACTTTCCCACCCAAGTCTGAGGAGAAATCTGTCTTCTTACTGCATTCTTTGTAATTTAAAGAGAAAAATTAAGCAGATAGAAGCCCACTCTCTCATACCTCTTTGTCTAAGGCCGCGTACACATGATCGGTTAAACCGATGAGAACGGTCTGATGGACCATTTTCATCGGTCCAAACCGATCGTGTGTGGGCGCCATCGGTTATTTATCCATAGGTTAAAAAAAGCAGTCTTGTTTTAAATTTAACCGATGGATACCTAACCGATAGAAAAAAACCGATCGTTTGTAGGCACGTCCATCGGTTAAAAATCCACGCATGCTCAGAATTAAGTGACGCATGCTTGGAAGCATTGAACTTCGTTTATTTCAGCACGTCGTTGTGTTTTACGTCACCGCGGTTTTTTAACTGATGGTGTGTAGGCACGACTGACCATCAGTCAGCTTCATCGGTTAACCGATGAAAACGGTCCATCAGACCGTTCTCATCAGAAGGACCGATCGTGTGTACAGGGCTTTACTGTTGTAGAATGCCCCATTGTTCCTGGCTGACCAGGGAGTGCTGGGAGCCACCAGCACAGCCCAGAACAGCCTATCGGGAACCATCTACAGCGGGACTGGACTGGAATCAACTTAAATCAACAGCGGGGTTTAAAGCTTCATTAGTGCTTTTCCTTCTACCAGTGGCGTCTCCAGCTTTCATATTTAGGGGGGGCACATGGGGGGACAGGGACAAAAGTAGGGGGGCCAACTATAAAATGCAATTATATATATATATATATATATCCTGGGGCCCTTTACTACGATCCCACTATGGGCCCTTTCACATGTTCTGCAGTGAGCTCCCTTCCTACTATACTGGGGCCCCCCAGGGTGGCAGAAAACAAGAGATATATGTCACCAGCACACCAAGAAAATATAAGGGTCCAAAGCAGTGGGAGAACTATCAGGGTTGCAAAGGTTGTCTTGCTACCGGGCCCTGGTGTTCTGCCACAGTGGGGGATCCCCAGCTGTCCTGTCCCTGCTATTTACAGAGCTGGTCTGGCGTCTGTCTCCTTGGCAGCGGCGGCAGTCTATTAGGATCTAGTGCTGGTGACATTATGGGTGCATGCAGGGGAAGGCTGGCACTATTGGTTATAGAGAGCCGAGCCCCCAGCTGGTCACCTAGCAGCAGTAATGCTGTATAACCTTCTCTGTTGACATGCTGATCGGCATGTGATCCAGGTGATGCTCCCAGTCAGATCTAATAAACACAGTATTTATTAGCATCAAGAGTACAACCACATAAATATAATCAACCGTATGATCAGCAGCCATGTGGGCTCTATGCCTGTGTGTGGGCTTTGATCAATAAAATCACTGATATTTATGACTAGGATTTGACTAAGAGCATCACCTGGATTGCATCCCGATCAGCATGTCAGAGAAGGGTCCACTGCTGCTAAGGAACCTGCAGGGAGCTCAACTGTCTACAACCAGTAGAGATGGGCTCGGGTGTGTTTGAAATCCCACATGCCCGATCACGCCAGGAAGCCTTTTTTTTGTATTTTGCTCCCCGAGAGGGAGAGCATCCCCAGTCAGCTCTGCGGGGGATTCCTCTCCCTCCCTGTGCTCGCCGACACTGCATAGTGCGAGCGCTCACACAACCAGATATTCTAGCCTGGATCGTGTTTAAGTGTGTGCACTGCAGACTGCAGTACACTGTAATCACTGAACTACATTATCTCCATCCCTTCTCTCCCCCTTCATCTGTCTCCCTCCCCTCTCCTGTTCTTTCAAAACATTCACAATTGACTTTCACTTTCAGTTAGACAGATAATATATGGTGCAAATTTCTTTCCTGCATCCACAGATTGCAGGAAAGAAACTTGCATGATTCCCCCATCAACAGACAGTGGTGACAGGGGAATATCCCTCCTGCCCAGCAATTATATTCTCCCGACAAACAGTGATTATCACTAGTGACTATACAGCAACCACTAGTGATAATCATAAGAGAATCTGCTCATTAATGGTTCAAATCTCAGCCAGTTTCTGCTGAACCAGCTGAGATTTAAACTGTCTATGGCTGGTCTTAGCTCTTAGGCAGCCCATACATTGATTAGCACTGTGGAGTGTCGGCTTCCTGGCGTGATCGGGCATGTGGGATTTCAAACACACCCGAGCCCATCTCTACTGGTTGTAGACAGTTGAGCTCCCTGCAGGTTGCTTAGCAGCAGTGGACCCTTCTCTGACATGCTGATCGGGATGCAATCCAGGTGATGCTCTTAGTCAAATCCTAGTCATAAATATCAGTGATTTTATTGATCAAAGCCCACACACAGGCATAGAGCCCACATGGCTGCTGATCATACGGTTGATTATATTTATGTGGTTGTACTCTTGATGCTAATAAATACTGTGTTTATTAGATCTGACTGGGAGCATCACCTGGATCACATGCCGATCAGCATGTCAACAGAGAAGGTTATACAGCATTACTGCTGCTAGGTGACCAGCTGGGGGCTCGGCTCTCTATAACCAATAGTGCCAGCCTTCCCCTGCATGCACCCATAATGTCACCAGCACTAGATCCTAATAGACTGCCGCCGCTGCCAAGGAGACAGACGCCAGACCAGCTCTGTAAATAGCAGGGACAGGACAGCTGGGGATCCCCCACTGTGGCAGAACACCAGGGCCCGGTAGCAAGACAACCTTTGCAACCCTGATAGTTCTCCCACTGCTTTGGACCCTTATATTTTCTTGGTGTGCTGGTGACATATATCTCTTGTTTTCTGCCACCCTGGGGGGCCCCAGTATAGTAGGAAGGGAGCTCACTGCAGAACATGTGAAAGGGCCCATAGTGGGATTGTAGTAAAGGGCCCCAGGATATATATATATATATATATATATATAATTGCATTTTATAGTTGGCCCCCCTACTTTTGTCCCTGTGCCCCCCCTAAATATGAAAGCTGGAGACGCCACTGGCAGGAACACCCCAATATCTCTATTGTGGGTCAAGAGCAGCCAGATGCTGTGCAATACAGCCAGGTGCTGCATCTGTAACTTAAACTTTTCAAACTTTTGTGCATTATTTCAGTTGCACCACCACTTTCACTGGAGTTCATAGCAGCCAGAGATGTTAGCAAGTCCTTGCTGTTTGTTTGAAGTTTTAAGTTCTCCAGTTCTGGGCATCTCATGTAACCTTAATCCCCATCCGAGTTCAACATTCTACAATAAACCAAATCCCCTAGACTGATTATTGAGCCATTGGAAAGAGCGTGGAAATTTTTTTTTGCCTGGCTGTGGGTACTGTTTGAGGGATAAAGTCTGAAATCCAGTGGGCCCTTCGGGGGTAGTGCTACACTGTATTTGTTCAAATGACCTACTAGCACTTTTTGCCTGCATACCATATTGACTGACATCTGCTCTGCATTAGGACTTTGCCAAAATATACATTAGGGAGTTTGCTATAATCATTGTGTGGTTTAGAATTAACTTTTAATAGAAATCTGCAGTTTTCTGTAAGAAAATCCCCCTATTTTCCTCACACAAGGTCATTTTGATAAGCTATTGTCAGCTCACATCTTTGCAATAAATAGAACATGAATGCGTTTTTCATGGTCCGTAAATTAGGGAACACAAAAACCAAACATAAAGCACACTAACAAATTAGCAAAATAAAAATCGAAACAGCTACCTTGAGGGCTTAAAATGTTGCTTATAATGGTATTTATGATCAAACAACCTTTGAATATTTTCTCCAGAACTGACAATTACCTTCATGTTTCAAAGACATCCAACATTTACCATATACAGGTATATATAAAAGCATAGGTGGTTATTTACAAAAGGCAAATCCACTTTGCACTACAAGTGCACTTGGAAGTACAGTCACTGTAGATCCGAGGGGAACATGCCAGGAAAATAAAAAAACAGCCTTTTTTGCTGCACATGATTGAATTATAAAATTAGCAGAGCTTCCCCTCATTTCAGATCTGCCCCTCAGATTTACAGCGACTGCACTTCCAAGTGCACTTGTAGTGCAAAGTAGATTTGTCTTTCGTAAATAACCCCCATTGTCATGACCTGATGCCATTGCATATAACTAGACATGTGCACAGAATTTTTTTTCGTTTTT
The DNA here is from genome assembly GCF_905171775.1 of Rana temporaria. Lineage (NCBI taxonomy): Eukaryota > Metazoa > Chordata > Amphibia > Anura > Ranidae > Rana > Rana temporaria. The sequence goes on along the minus strand of NC_053496.1, from coordinate 80,702,360 downwards.
TTTTGTTCTGTTTCGTATCGTTCCGTAGGTTCGTTTCCGTTAGTTTTTCGTAAGATGCCCGTTTTCCTGTTCATTCCCGTTCGTTTTTCGTACGACGAGATTTTTTCATATTCCGATCGTTTCGTATTTTCGTTACCGTTTTATTTTCGTACATGCGGGATGGTTCGTTATTCTGTTTAATTCATGTTCGTTACTTGTTAGACAGTAATTTTCGTGAATTTTCGTCAATGATTTGCATTCTGTGTTTTGGATTCCTTTTTCTGTTCGTGTTTTCAGTCGTGTGTTCGTGTGACATCTATGACAATTTGTTGTGGATGTCATGTGGGCATACGACTGAAGATACGAACAGAAAAAGGATTTTCGGCATTTTGTACTTTCGTAAATATATTGCGGGATTCGCGGCACTTTCAACACGCGGCTCATCAATATTAACGATTGTTAAGCCTCATGCACTTGGTCAGACTTTTTTAACAACAAACATAAAAACGATCGTTTTCCGTTCGTTCTCAGAAAATTTGTTCGTTTTTAAACTCCATCAGAAAACCATTTTTGGGTTCAAAAGTCTGGCCAACTGATCTCCCTTCAGATGAAAATCCACAGAAAAGTTTATTTGGCTTTACTGTACTACTCAGCACAAAAGAGAAGCTGCTTCACTAACTACACTCACTGCCCATTCAAAAAAACGAAAATTACATCTGTGGCAAGGGATTTGCATTCTGTGTTTTGGGTCCTTTTTCTTTTGGTGTTTTCGATCGTGTGTTCGTGTGACATCTGTGGCAAAAGATTTGCATTCTGTTGAATCCAAAATACGAACAGAAAAAAGGAATTCAAAATACAGGGTGTGGGTCTTTTGTTGTGGATGTCGTGTGAGCATGCGACTGGGGATGCGGACAGGAAAGGATTCAAACAAAATGCAGAGTGCGGGTCTTTTGTTGTGGATGTCATGTGAGCATATGACTGAGGGTGCGAAGGGGATAGGGATTCAAACAGGATACAGAATGCAAATCTTTTGTTGTAGGTGTCATGTGGACATGCGGCTGAGGATACGAGCAGAGAGGGGATTCAAACAGGATACAGAATGCAAATCTTTTGTTATAGATGTAATTTTCGTTCTTTTGCCGTTTTCGTTTTGTCGTATTTTCGTCAGATCGTTCGTTCGTATTTACGGTCGTTCGTTATGTCGCTCATTCGTAATCCTGTCGTTTTCGTATTTTGGTGCTTTAATTTTTTCGTATGTACACATTATTCTGCGGGTACGAAAATGAACATTTTCGTACAAAAATAACATTTGTATGAACGGGAATGCACATATCTACATATAACACACATACTTGGTAGCTAGGAGATCCTTTACAAGATCAGGCAGTTCACGGGGCAGAATTCAGGTGACATTTAACTAACCTAACTCAAGGTGAAAAACAAAAAACATACAGGGTGAATAAAATGAGAAAACTGGAGAACATGAAATAATGAGTGAATAAGCTTGTCAATTTATAAAAATGTAAGACAACATTTTTAGAATATTTACAGAAACAGTTGTGACTGGTGTTCCATGCAGGTGTTAAGAGACCTATTTCTTAACTATTGAATAACAGAAATTAATACCCATTGATACAGAATGGGAATTGGTGCATGACTATCATGAAATATCAAATTCCTGTTAATATAATACAATTCTATGAGATTAATACATTCCTGGTGTACAGGTGAAGCATGGGGTAGCTTTGTCACCTAAATTTGACGCAATAATGTTTTTTATTAAGATGAAGATCTGACACAGAATAAAAAACACAGAAAGACCATAATGGATTATGCTAGCTCTTCTGGAGCTGTGTATTTATTTTGTTGAATTTAATGGAAAACTCCTTAGGTTCACTATCTGCATAGAAAAATCTCTGCATCTAAAGCATTGAAAATGGTATTTAAGTAAAACAGTAAATCCGTGTTTTTTTTTAATTGAATAAAAAATAACTCAGTATAGCCTATTATAAATAAACTATTTAATTTAAATATCAATTTTTTTCATTATGTACCTTGCATTGGCTGGGACAGTAATTCCTTATGTTGTCAGTGTTGTAATGCATTGCAATATGTCTGCTATTTCTATAAAATCTCTCTCTTTTTTTTTACATCATTGCATTTTTCATGGCTGAAGGTACAGCATAAACAGACATTAGAAAACATTTGCCTAGTCTGATTGTTTGCATATCTTAAGTCTTCTCTGATGTTCCCCTAATATTTCTGGCCAAGTCTGCTTGGGCAAGGAATCGATGAGTTGGGATGGATGTTTCCTGGCCCATTACTATTGTTTTCTCTTTAGATGAGCTGGCATCTGCAGCACTCTCCTTTTTCTCTCAAAAATTAAAAAATATGGAAGTGTGGCAGCTAATTTGTGCAGACTGATATAGTGTCTGTCTGCAGGAACCATCGGGCCATTTGCAAAGATTAGGGAAATGTTGGCTTTGCATCCACAGTCTGCACATCTAATGATATCTTTTGGCCCAGCTTCTCCTCTGAAACAAAAAGGATCTGGTGACAGAAAATGGAGGGAAAGTACATAAAGACACAGAACTACCTTTTCTCTGGTGAAACAATAGTGACTAGAGTTTTTTTTTAAAGATGTTGGAAGATAGTCAGGGAAGAAAACTGTCACTATTTATGTGTAAGTTCCCAATTGACATAAAGGCTGATAATGTGATGATGCACTTAAACTGTCTTCCCACTCATTTGCAGGGAAGCTGTGAACTCTAGAAGGGATATTGGTTGCACTGAGGATACATCATTACAAGAGAGGGGACAAGTTAGGTCTCTGTCAACACCTCTTTGATACCAAATGAAAAGGGAGATGCAGTTTGACAGTTCTCATGTACCATCAAATCAGGAACATCTGTAAAGTTTGAGAACCGATAACACCTTGCTCATCGACTGAACTCTGATAAAACCAAGGACATTGCAAGTATCCTCCACTCTCAACTCTGTTTTATTTCTCTGTTACTGTATTATTTCTTTATTTCTTTGTAACACCCTTTTTTATGTAATTATTTTATTTGCACCAATTTGACCTTTTTTTTATTAAACCCTATTTTGAAACGTGTTAAAACTGTCTTTAAGGCTTTTAATGCAAGTTAAACAAATCCCTGTCTCTTGAAAAATGCTATGGTATACAATACATTGCTGAACAAACCTGTCTGTGGTGACAGTGTGTGATACAGACGTTTATTCTAAAATCATAATTGGTGTTGCTAATATTATGAGATTCTGCCTCTCTGTTAAAAGGCAGTGGTGGTAGTTAAAGGGTTAATTGTTTAATTAAAGTAGCCCAGTGACAATTGCTCTCAGGCTGCTGGCACCTAGATGCAAGCTGGAAAATCTTTGTGCAGGGTGCAGCTGAGAGTGGCATTGTTACGCAAGTGACAGCACAGGGTTAGATTGAACAGTCCTTTGTCACAAGTTGGTGAGGAGGACAGGGATCTGATATCCGCTTTTGTCACAGATACTACCTAATGCCCTGTACACACGATCGGTTTGTCTGATGACACATTATGTAAAATGTACCTGCAAATGAAGCCGTCGTTGTCCCCGTTAAAGGCCTCATCCATCTTCGCCTGTCTTCCTTCCGGGTCCACATACTCCGGCAGCAGAGTGACATCACATCACATGGCTCTAAAGAAACGGCAAGGGAGGCTGTTCCTTCAAAGCGCATGCGCCGATTACATCATTGGCACAGTATATAGTAAATATCTCCTAAACGGTGCAAGTTTAGGAGATATTTATAATACATATAAGTAAGCCTTATTCTAGGCTTACCTATAGGTACAAACATTAGAGGGACTGTTACTTCCTCTTTAAGCTCCAAAACAGACATTTAAAAAAATTAGACATTTGTGAAACATTTTAATTTCAGCTGTATTATTTTGTGCATTTACTTGTTATAAATATATACTTTTCTATGTTAAATACACATATTTTAGTTGTTTGTAAGGCTTCTACCTTGAGATATTAAAGGTAGGAGTTTTACAACCCACACTATAGTACATTTGCAGCTTATAGTGGTTTATTTTATAGTTTAGTGGTGAGAAAGCTTGATGGCAGCTGGATAACACTTTATCACCACTGTTAAACATTTTTACTACAAACCCTGAACACTGCCAGCACTACCAGGTTCAGTACCTTTTTATTAATGATTTACATACTTGTGGGATTTATAAAACCACAATTCTAGTGCATTTACTGCTTACTAATTGGGGAGTTAGACAGTCCTTATGTGAATACCATAATACTGTAATAAGGTAATACTGTAAAATTATACGCCTTATAAGTATATAGCACATGTCATCCACACTTTGTTGATCCCTCTCTTTCTCAAATATACACACTGTATTTTATATTATAATTTCTTTTGAGATTTAGCTTGATGAACATATTTTTTTTCAACCTTATACAGTGTACACTTGTTCTGCAGGGTCTTAGACAATCTAAACTGCAACACAGATTCTCTGACTGCTAGAATAATGCCTATAGATTGATGTGTTTTTTTGAGAGCCCAGTTTACTCTTTCAGGACAGGTTTCCTTCTTGAAAGAACAAATCCATAACCACCGATACTCCCCTTCCCAGCAATTCTTTTGCCACACCCTCACATCCAGGAATCTAAAACAAAACCAAACTCTTTGTCTGACAGTGTTAGAATTTATTCAACATTTATGAATTTCTATCCACCCACACATGACAGTGGCATAGCTCCCAACTTTCCCTGATTTTGAGGGACTGTCCCTGATTTGGAGCAATGTCCCTCTATCCCTCACTCCTCATCTGTTCCTCATTTTCATCTGATCTATTTAATTGTATATAAAATAAAATAAAATTCTATCACAAAGTGTTTTTCAGCACTAAACCTTTTTTGTTTTATTTAGAAATTGCTTCATCTGTAAATCCCAAAAGCCAGTATAGAGGAATAGTATGGTAAAAAAAAAGCACTTTGGGTTTAAATAATCTTGTTTTTTTTGTGTAAAATTCTCCTTTAAGGGGTTGTGGCAAGGGTGTGTGTCCTATGCCTGCATACTTTTGCTGGTAGGTGTCCCTCATTCCCATCTCAAAAAGTTGGGAGGTATGCAGTGGTTGGGCCTAGCGAATAGCCATTCTGGCTTTAATACTGACCCCATACTCAGGAGTATGATGTATTTCCAAAAGGTTTTGAGGGAGCAACACAATCGTAGGAGGGTTAGAGGAAGAAATGGGTAAGTGTGTGGGGGAGTACTTTAAAACAGTTCTATTACTTTGCCTGTTAAGGGGGATTTTATATTAGCATTTTATGAATTAATTAACCACTTACAAACAGGGCCAGTTCTGGCATTTTTCACATACATGTAAAAATCTGCACTTTTTATTTGTTTTGCTAGAAAAATACTTGGAGCCCCCAAACAATATATATTTACTGAAAACCAAGTCCATGGATAATAAAATAGTGGGCGTTGCAATTTTTTATGTCACACAATACTTGCACAGCAGCTTATCATATGCAATTTTTCAGGAAAAAATACACTTTTATGAATTTTAGTCAACACAAACACAATAAATTACCCAATTATGATAAAATATAAGAACAATAATGTTTTCGAGAGTAAATAGATACCAAACATGAATACTTTTACTTTAAAGTGCATTCAATTATACATAGACAGCGCATTCTCATCAAATTTGTTTATTATTTTTTTAAATATAACAAAGATTGACAAATTGACATACAAGGATGGTGGTACATAGTGTTGAGCAGAATATGCCATATTTGATTTCGCGATATATCTCGAATATATTTTCGAATATTCGAGATATATTCGCTAAATTTGAATATTCGTGATATTTTATCGAAATTAAATGATTGCGATTTTTCGCTATTGCGAATGCGAAAATAATTGCGATTTTTTGATAACTGCGGTAGGAGCACTCTGATTGGCTCAGAATATTTGTGATATTTTATCGAAATATCGCAACATGCGAATGCGATATTTATTGCGCAATTTCGAGATATGCTGGAGGAGCGCTCTGATTGGCTCAGAATATTCGTGATATTTTATCGAAATATCGCAACATGCGAATGCGATATTTATTGCGCAATTTCGAGAAATGCTGTAGGAGCACTCCGATTGGCTCAGAATATTCGTTATATTTTATCGAAATATCGCAACATGCGAATGCGATATTTATTGCGCAATTTCGAGAAATGCTGTAGGAGCGCTCTGATTGGCTCACTCTGAAATCGAATATTCGAGATATTTTAACGCAATTTCACAAAATGCGAATGCGAAATTGATTGCAGATATTTCGAAAACTGCTGTAGCAGCACTCTGAAATCGAATTTTTATGATATTTTAGTCAAAAAACATATTGCGATTGCGATTTTTCGATCGCGCATGCGCAATCGCGTGAACAACACGCGACCATTTCCTGGAGCCTTGCCAGTTTCCAACTTATGATCGCAACGCAATCGCAGAGCAAGATGGTTGGAAGTAATTTCACTGTATCTGAGGAAAAGATGCTGATTTGTGTAAGTATTTTGACCACTGTTATTTCATTATCTTCAACTGCATTTTAGTCTAGTTTAAAAGTTAGTATATATGATCAGATATTAGTATTTCACAAAAAATGTGTCTCCTGCTTTTACAAAACTACAAGTCCCAGCATGCCTGGACAGCTGCAGACACCCTGGTTGGCAAATGTGTATTTAGGCACTTTTCCTTGTTATTTAGCATAATGAATTTAACATTTTTTTGGACATAGGACGTATGCGAACGTCCTGACTTCAGTGTCCTCAAGGCCCAAGGACGTTCGAATACATATTGCCCTTTAGATGTTGCAGAACTACAACTTCCAGCATGCCTGGGAATGCTGGCACTTCTAGTATTGTAAGTTCTGCAGGCCCACATTTTTCAGGCCTTTATGCACGGGTCTCTAAACTGTGGCACCCTAGATGCAGCAAAAGTAAAATTCTTAGCATGCACTGACAGACCGTGGCTGATGGGAGTAGTAGTTTTGCAACAGCTGGAGGTGGACTGGTCTTGAAACCCAGAGTTAGGTAACAAACCCGTAGTGTTTTGCAACCATTCTGCCTCCAGCTGGTTTTTTTCTGTTGAAAAGCCTGTGGCGTGCAAAACACAACCCAAAAACTCCACCCGGTGCAAGGAAAAATTTGCACACACCTAAAGAGTGACATCACAAAAAACTGCGACGGTTGCATACGTCAGTGGTCCTCCGAAAAGGTCCCGTCTCTGACCCCCCGGGGCGTTATGCTCCTGACAGGGAAAAGAGTTACTGTGGTCCATACAGCCGAAGCCATATGGACCCATCTCGGTCCAAGCAGCGCAATCGCGCGAACAACACGCGAACAACACGCGACCATTTCCTGGAGCCTTGCCAGTTTCCAACTTTATGATCGCAACGCAATCGCAGAGCAAGATGGTTGGAAGTAATTTCACTGTATCTGAGGAAAAGATGCTGATTTGTGTAAGTATTTTGACCACTGTTATTTCATTATCTTCAACTGCATTTTAGTCTAGTTTAAAAGTTAGTATATATGATCAGATATTAGTATTTCACAAAAAATGTGTCTCCTGCTTTTACAAAACTACAAGTCCCAGCATGCCTGGACAGCTGCAGACACCCTGGTTGGCAAATGTGTATTTAGGCACTTTTCCTTGTTATTTAGCATAATGAATTTAACATTTTTTTGGACATAGGACGTATGCGAACGTCCTGACTTCAGTGTCCTCAAGGCCCAAGGACGTTCGAATACATATTGCCCTTTAGATGTTGCAGAACTACAACTTCCAGCATGCCTGGGAATGCTGGCACTTCTAGTATTGTAAGTTCTGCAGGCCCACATTTTTCAGGCCTTTATGCACGGGTCTCTAAACTGTGGCACCCTAGATGCAGCAAAAGTAAAATTCTTAGCATTCACTGACAGACCGTGGCTGATGGGAGTAGTAGTTTTGCAACAGCTGGAGGTTGACTGGTCTTGAAACCCTGAGTTATGTAACAAACCCGTAGTGTTTTGCAACCATTCTGCCTCCAGCTGTTTTTTTTCTTTTGAAAAGCCTGTGGCGTGCAAAACACAACCCAAAAACTCCACCCGGTGCAGTGAAAAATGTGCACACACCTAAAGAGTGACATCACAAAAAACTGCGACGGGTACATACGTCAGTGGTCCTCCGAAAAGGTCCCGTCTCTGACCCCCCAGGGCGTTAGGCTCCTGACAGGGAAAAGAGTTAGCAACGCATATCTCCCCTATACGTGTATCCTGTGTTGTTAATAATATATTCATAATTATGCAAATGATAATGGCTGCTATATTTATGCAAAAAAGGTGGCGACCGAAATGGCAGGATATAAAATCTGTCATGTTACCCCTGTCATTGATTAATAAGGCGAGAATGCTTCCAATTGTTGAATAGCATGCATTTACGTCATATATCCATAAGGCTGTCAACAGAAGTATTACAATATACTTTGTTCTTCATCTTGCAGAAGTTCCTGGAAACAGGTTACGACCTGCTCCGCAGGCAGCCAGACAAAAGGGCTGTGGTCAGCGCCCTAATCACTGACTTCGGCGGCCAACACGACCACAAGGCAATAGTCAAGAAGTGGTCTGACCTGAAGAGGCGCCAAATGGATCAGGTCAGACGTCTTCGGAATAGATATCATCCAGGTAAGTTATTGTTGACAGTTATGTTTTTTTTTTTCAAAAGTGTATTTTGTGCGTGAACTCGAAAGAGAGAGGAGCCGGCCTGCAGGAGTTGGGAGGCCTCCCCCAGAGGCAATCTGCCACCTTTCTCCATGCCCCGGGTGGCAATGGCGGGTGTGAGGGGGTCCTCCCAACCCAACCTCGCATAGCACACCCACCGGGGGCGGGGCTGAGACCACCAAACTCAATTCACATGTAGCCGAGAGCGGGATCCGAACCCCTAGCTGCAGAGGTGAATCACTTGTCAGCGCAGTGGCAATCGCATGGAGCCACCGCAGCTCCTTTGGTGACAGTTATGTAAGGTCATATGTAATTCATGTAAGGTCAGATGTTGTTAACCAAGATGCCATGTTGTGCTAACATATATCACCACCAGCCAAGGTATTCATAGTACTGTTGAAAAAAGACATGGGACTAGATCTTGTGGGCGTGAGAGCAATTTGTTTCCCCTTTTTCTAAAGATATTTTTAATTACAAAGATCTCCAATGTTAAGGTCACATGACAGACTCTAAATCCCCTCCATAGGATTACATTATAACCGATTGCATTTTTGTAAAAAATTCGCCAAACGTAAATTGCGTTTTCACCAAAAAATTGTAAACGATAACGATCTGAAAAGTCATAGCCGGATAGCTAAATATTTTGTGACCGCTTTAAAGTTTGTTTAGTGTCTGTAAGTGAAAGTATGAAGTAGCTGAAACTTTTGGCAGGGCATGTGAATTCAAAGGGGAAAAGGATGTTCTCATTGACTTCAATGTTAAAAAAAAGGGTCTAAAAGCTTAAAATTTATAAAAGTGTAAATAGTCGAAAAAAACTTGAAGAAGTCCCATCATTAGCTGAACGAGACGAACATTTTTACAGTTGAATGGTCTCAATAGCTGAAAGTATGCCGAAGTTACGCAGAACCAAAAAACGTAAGGAATAATAAGATTACTAAATTTACGGATATCAATACTGGAAATGTTTATTAAAGCATTCACACTAATTAAGATTAATACATTTACGGGTATCCATACTGGGAATGCTTATTAAAGCATTCTCACTAAGTATCACACAGGCAGGATTTACAAGCAGTAGTGGTAATAGTACTAGATAGCATAAAAACACTTGGGGAATACTTTACAGCATCAGTAGTGGTCATAGTAGTCAATAGTTTACCAAAAAATTGGGACACAGGTGTCTTGACAGAGCTGTAATAGTAGTAGTAGACATTGACAATACAGTGTCAAATCACTCGGGCAAGAGGTGCCATGATGAACAGCAGCAGCAGCATCAGTAGTGGTAATAGTAGTATAGAGTGGCAAATAACTAGTGACATAGGTGTCTTGATTGAGCAGTAGTAGTAGTAGTAGACATTGACAATACAGAGTCATATCACTTGGGCAGGAGGTGCCATGATGAACAGCAGTGGTAATAGGAGTATATAGAGTGTGAATTAACTGCTGACATAGGTGTATTGACTGAGCAGCAGAAGCAGCAGTAGTAGTATTAGCAGTAGTAGTTGATACAGAGTCATATCACTTGGGCAGGAGGTGCCATGATGAACAGCAGTGGTAATAAGAGTATATAGAGTGTGAAATAACTGCTGACATAGGTGTATTGACTGGGCAGCAGCAGCAGAAGCAGCAGTAGTAGTATTAGCAGTAGTAGTTGATACAGAGTCATATCACTTGGGCAGGAGGTGCCATGATGAACAGCAGTGGTAATAGGAGTATATAGAGTGTGAAATAACTGCTGACATAGGTGTATTGACTGGGCAGCAGCAGCAGAAGCAGCAGTAGTAGTATTAGCAGTAGTAGTTGATACAGAGTCATATCACTTGGGCAGGAGGTGCCATGATGAACAGCAGTGTTAATAATAGTATATAGGGTGTGAAATAACTGCTGACATAGGTGTCTTGACTGGGCAGCAGCAGCAGAAGCAGCAGTAGTAGTATTAGCAGTAGTAGTTGATACAGAGTCATATCACTTGGGCAGGAGGTGCCATGATGAACAGCAGTGTTAATAAGAGTATATAGGGTGTGAAATAACTGCTGACATAGGTGTATTGACTGGGCAGCAGCAGCAGAAGCAGCAGTAGTAGTATTAGCAGTAGTAGTTGATACAGAGTCATATCACTTGGGCAGGAGGTGCCATGATGAACAGCAGTGGTAATAGGAGTATATAGAGTGTGAAATAACTGCTGACATAGGTGTATTGACTGGGCAGCAGCAGCAGAAGCAGCAGTAGTAGTATTAGCAGTAGTAGTTGATACAGAGTCATATCACTTGGGCAGGAGGTGCCATGATGAACAGCAGTGGTAATAGGAGTATATAGAGTGTGAAATAACTGCTGACATAGGTGTATTGACTGGGCAGCAGCAGCAGAAGCAGCAGTAGTAGTATTAGCAGTAGTAGTTGATACAGAGTCATATCACTTGGGCAGGAGGTGCCATGATGAACAGCAGTGTTAATAAGAGTATATAGGGTGTGAAATAACTGCTGACATAGGTGTATTGACTGGGCAGCAGCAGCAGAAGCAGCAGTAGTAGTATTAGCAGTAGTAGTTGATACAGAGTCATATCACTTGGGCAGGAGGTGCCATGATGAACAGCAGTGGTAATAGGAGTATATAGAGTGTGAAATAACTGCTGACATAGGTGTATTGACTGGGCAGCAGCAGCAGAAGCAGCAGTAGTAGTATTAGCAGTAGTAGTTGATACAGAGTCATATCACTTGGGCAGGAGGTGCCATGATGAACAGCAGTGTTAATAATAGTATATAGGGTGTGAAATAACTGCTGACATAGGTGTCTTGACTGGGCAGCAGCAGCAGAAGCAGCAGTAGTAGTAGTATTAGCAGTAGTAGTTGATACAGAGTCATATCACTTGGGCAGGAGGTGCCATGATGAACAGCATTGTTAATAAGAGTATATAGGGTGTGAAATAACTGCTAACATAGGTGTATTGACTGGGCAGCAGCAGCAGAAGCAGCAGTAGTAGTATTAGCAGTAGTAGTTGATACAGAGTCATATCACTTGGGCAGGAGGTGCCATGATGAACAGCAGTGGTAATAGGAGTATATAGAGTGTGAAATAACTGCTGACATAGGTGTATTGACTGGGCAGCAGCAGCAGAAGCAGCAGTAGTAGTATTAGCAGTAGTAGTTGATACAGAGTCATATCACTTGGGCAGGAGGTGCCATGATGAACAGCAGTGGTAATAGGAGTATATAGAGTGTGAAATAACTGCTGACATAGGTGTATTGACTGGGCAGCAGCAGCAGAAGCAGCAGTAGTAGTATTAGCAGTAGTAGTTGATACAGAGTCATATCACTTGGGCAGGAGGTGCCATGATGAACAGCAGTGGTAATAGGAGTATATAGAGTGTGAAATAACTGCTGACATAGGTGTATTGACTGGGCAGCAGCAGCAGAAGCAGCAGTAGTAGTATTAGCAGTAGTAGTTGATACAGAGTCATATCACTTGGGCAGGAGGTGCCATGATGAACAGCAGTGGTAATAGGAGTATATAGAGTGTGAAATAACTGCTGACATAGGTGTATTGACTGGGCAGCAGCAGCAGAAGCAGCAGTAGTAGTATTAGCAGTAGTAGTTGATACAGAGTCATATCACTTGGGCAGGAGGTGCCATGATGAACAGCAGTGTTAATAAGAGTATATAGGGTGTGAAATAACTGCTGACATAGGTGTCTTGACTGATCCAGAGGAGTCATGGGAGAAAATCATGTGGTCAGATGAGACCATAATATAACTTTTTGATCATAATTTCACTAACCGTGTTCGGAGGAAGAATAATGATGAGTACCATGCCAAGAACGCCATCCCTAATGTGAAGCATGGTGGTGGTAGCATCATGCTTTGGTGGTGTTTTTCTGCACATGGGACAGGGTGACTGCACTGAATTAAGGAGAGGATGACCGTGGCCATGTATTGCGAGATTTTGGGCAACAACCTCCTTCCCTGAGTTAGAGCTTTGAAGATGGGTCGAGGCTGGGTCTTCCAACATGACAATGACCCAAAGCACACAGCCAGGATAATCAAGGATTGGCTCTGTAAGGAGCATATCAAGGTTCTGGCGTGGCCTAGCCAGTCTCCAGACCTAAACCCAATAGAGAATCTTTGGAGGGAGCTCAAACTCCGTGTTTCTCAGCGAGAGCCCAGAAACCTGACTGATGTAGAGAAGATCTGTGTGGAGGAGTGGGCCAAAATCCCTCCTCCAGTGTGTGCAAAGCTGGTGTAAAACTACAAGAAAGGTTTGACCGCTGTAATTACAAAGAAAGCCTACTGTACCAAATATTAACATTGATTTTCTCAGATGTTAAAATAGTTATATTCAGCACTATAAATACATCAGGTCCGGGGCTCCATCAGGGAATGCATGACAAGGGACCCTTCAGTGCCCTGAACCGACGACGGGTGCCAGAAAGTCACCGCCAATCCAGGACTCATTCATCTTTATGAATGTGAGTCTGTCCACGGAGTCTGTGGACAGACGGGTCCTCTTGTCCGTGACCACCCCACCTGCCGTGCTGAATGTCCGCTCAGATAGTACGCTGGAGGGGGGGCAAGACAATAACTCCAGCGCATACTGAGCGAGCTTGTGGCAGGTGTCCAATCTGGCAACCCAGTACTCCATGGGGTCGTCGGTGCTCATACTGTCAGAAGCACCGACGGACACCATGTAGTCTGCCACCATGTGGGCCAGCCGCTGGTGGTGACTGCTGCTGCTGCTGGTGCTGGTACTGGGTCGCTCGGTTTGGAAGAACATCCTCATCTCATCCATTAGGTCCCCTGCTCGGCTGCTGCTGGGTGCAGCCACCTGCTGGGTGAGATGAGGGGGGACAACTGGAGGCCGGGGAGTTGCCTGCTCCAACCGGCTGACAATGCCTGCCTGCAGTTCCTCCATCCGGTGCTGCCTCCGGCTGGCTGGGATGAACTGCTCCAGTTTCCCCTTGCACCTGGGATCCAAAAGGGTGGCCATCCAGAAATCATCCCTCGTCTTGATGGTCTTAACCCGGGGGTCCCTCCTGAGGCATCTCAGCATGTGGGCAGCCATGGGGAAGAGCACAGCCCGCTGTGACTCCTCACTGCTGGCCAGGTGAATGAGGTCCGACTCTTCATCCCTGAGGCGCTGCTGGTCACGCTCAGAGATGCCCAACCCCCGGACTATCGGTGCCCCCAACACCGGCTCTCCCTCCTGACCAGGCCCTGACTCCGGGACGACACCAGCAACCACCTCCTCCTCATCATCATCATCCTCCTCCTCCTCCTCGTCCTGGCCCTGGTCTTGGTGGAGCATTGCTGACTCCTCCTGCTCCACCAAGGCACTCTCCCCAGCTTCGAGCAGGCGATCTAGTGTCCTCTCCAGCATGAACACTATTGGCAGCACGCTATTGAGGCCGACGTGCTCACTGCTGACCATCTTGGTCGCCTGCTCGAAGGAGGACAACACTTGGCAGACCTGCTTTATCTGCCCCCACTCCGCACAGGCGATGAAAGGGAGTTGTGGTGAAGCCCTCTCAGTGCGTAGTTCCATCAGGTACTCCCTCACCGCCCTTTGCTGCTCCCACAACCTCTTCAGCATGTGGAGGGTGGAGTTCCACCGCGTCACACTGTCCACAATCAGCCTGTGAAGGGGCAGACTGTACTTCCGCTGCAACTCGGACAGGGACGCGGTAGCGGTTGGGGAGCGCCTGAAGTGGCTGGCAATCCTACGCGCCTTTGCCACAATGTCACTCAACCCGGGATAAGTGCGCAGGAACTTCTGCACCACCAGGTTGAGGACATGTGCCAGACAGGGCACGTGGGTCAGACTGCCAGCACTGAGGGCGGCGAGTAGGTTGCTGCCGTTATCGCAGACAACCATACCTGCCTGGAGCCTTCGGGGTGTCAGCCACTTCTGGACCTGAGCCTGAAGTGCTTTCAGCACTTCTTCTCCAGTGTGTCTCCGGTCCCCTAAACTAACAAGCTGGAGCACGGCCTGACAGCGCACGTGCCCCACACTTGAGTAGCTACGGGGGCGCTTGCTGGGAGGCTCAGCAGCTGCGGAGACAGTGGCTTGAGGGAGACCAGCAGTTCTCCCCTGGACACCCCGGGGCGGCACCACAAGATCGGTTGCCGCCGATCCCTCACCGACGCCTCGGAGGAAAACCCAATGGGCCGTGAAGCTGATGTAGCGCCCCTGCCCATGCCTGCTGGTCCAGCCATCCATTGTCAGATGAACCCTGTCGCTGACAGCGTGATCCAGCGACAGGGTTACATTCTGCACAATGTGCTGGTGTAGGGCAGGGACACCAGTCCTGGCAAAGAAATGGCGGCTGGGGACACGCCATTGGGGTTGGGCCTGCTCCAACATCTGCCTGAAGGGGTTGCTGTCAACTATGTTGAAGGGCAGCAGATGTTGGGCAATAACCCTTGCCAGGAGCCCATTGAGGGAACGCACACGTCGGTCTCCAGGGGGGAAGGGAGTGGTGCGGTCAAAGGCGTCTGAAATTGACGCCTGGCGCCGGACGGCAGTGCGGGACACAGACGCGGAGGGTGCTGTGGAAGTAGAGGTCTGGCTGCCGGTACCAGTACCTCTACTAGAGGGAGCGGGGGGGCATGACCTGCTGGAAAGAGATGAAGATGTGGCAGGGGCTGCTGTACCCTGCTCACTTGTGGTGGTGGCGCTGCTACCACCACCACGCTTCATCTCGTCAAACACCGCCCAGTGGTTTATCCTCAGGTGCTGGTTCAGGGCTGTGGTACCCACCCGAGCCAAACACTTCCCTCTCTTCACCCTCACTTTACAAATCCGGCAGATGGCCACGGTAGGGTTGTCTGCCACCAGGGTAAAGTAGTTCCAGACAGGTGACTTCAGCACCGCCCTCCTGTCAGATGGGGTGACGCTTACTTGCACCTGCTGGGACTCGGTGCGCACAGGTGGAGCTGCCTGCTGCTGCTGCTGCTGCTGCTGCTCCTCCTGACACCTCCTGCTGCCATCACCAGTGGAGACCCTGACGATGGTCTCCCTGGTGGTGACCTGGCGCACCGTTTCACCAGGGTGCCTACCTTCCCCGTCGTCACTGACGTAGTGAGCCGACGCGTCAGATGGCAACCATGATGGGTCACCCTCTTCGCCCCCAGAGATGTCAGACCAAGGGCTGAGATGTGTTGGTCTGAGGGAACCAACTGACATGGAGCCTCTAGCCTGGCTCCGCTGTCCCCTCACCCACGCCTAGGTCTGACTAGGTGCTGCTGTTTCCTGCACCAAAACAGCAGCACCAGTTTGAAGGGATGTCTCTGGGATACTGCCAGCAGGTATCCCATCCTCCTCATCCATCCCTTCAAAAAGGTCCTGACCATCAGGACAGAGCTGAAGGTCTGCCTGATGCATGGCCTCCCCCAAGATATCCCTCTCACTGTCGCTGTCGAACAGTAAGATGCTGGACTCTTGGGGGCTGGGGGGGGGTACTACAGGCACCGGTGTAATGGTGGTACTACTGTGAGTCGGGACCGACGACTCAGTGGCACTGCTGTGCCCCATGTAGTCCACCACTACTTCAGCCTGAGATGGCAATATCGGGCGGCTGCCCGATGGGAAGAACTCCCGGATCAGGCGGACTCCCCTTGCACCCGATCCTCTACCACTAGTAGGGGCACGAGAGGTACCCCGTGCTGGCAGCGACCCAGCACTGGGAGTAACTCCCCTACCCCTGCTGCCACGGCCACGGATGCCGCTCATTATTGCTGATGTGTGTGGGGGGGTAAACTTTATTGGGGGGGGGAAATGTGTTTTTATGTGTTTTTTTTACAAGACAGGCACGCAGACAAAGACGTACACAGACAGCTACTAAACTATAATAAAAGTAGTACACCAAAGACAAGGACTACAAAATTAAAAAAAAAAAAAAAAAGCACTAAACAAACACTAACTTTTTTTTTTTTTTTTTTTTTTTAACACAAAACACAGACACTAAACACACACTAAGCTAAGCTAGATGAAATAAATGTACACTAACAGTGTGTACACTTACTACACAAAATTTAACTAAACTGAACAACACAAAACTTAGCTTTTAGAAAAGCTCTTTAGGAACAACTAAGCAAAATGTGCACTGAAATCACTAGCAAATATCACTGAACAGCGAAGATGCAAGATCAAACAGTAACACAAGATGAACAAAACAGCACAAAACAGCACAAAACGTAGCTTTGAAAAAAGCTCTTGGGTCTATTGCTTTGAAAAAAGCAGTTGATATACTGGAAAAGATGCACTGGAATCACTAAATAGCAATGCAGCACTATGCTGGTGATGATATAAATCAATCAGGAACAGACACAGGAACACAGAAACAGCCTCCACACTCTCTAGCCAGCTTCTGAATCTGCAATGAAATGGTGCTGGGAGTGAGCTTATATAATGTCCGTGCAGGCAGGTTCCTATTGGTTGCTAACCTCTGACGAGTGTGGAAGGAGAACTCTGATTGGCTCTGATGCAAAAGGGCGGAGAAAATAATCGCGCAATATTCCTATTGCCGAATATTCGCATTGCGAATATTCGGCAATATAAAATGATCGCTTCAGCTACTCGGCCCAAGGTCTCTAATCATACCAGCAATGCTTTTAGACGTCTATGGAGATCACTAGGATGTGATCTGTTTTAAAAATGAAACTGTAAAAATCGCTCTGATGCGGAAGATAGGGGCGAAGAAAATAATCGCGCGATATTGCGTTTGCCGAATAATCGCATTGCGATTTTTCGGGAAAATTCAATGAACGCTTCAGCTACTCGGCCCAGGGTCTCTAATCATACCAGCAATGCTTTTAGACGTCGATGGAGATATCTAGGATGTGATCTGTTTTAAAAAAAAAATTGTAAAAAATCGAATATTCGGAATTGCGAATATTCACCGCGAAATTCGAAATATAGCGCGATTTCTCGAATATGCTATATTCGAGTCGAATATTCGCAATGCGAATATTCGTGAGCAACACTAGTGGTACAATATTCAAATAGCAATAAAGCTAAACATATTGATTTATGAACAGGATGAGTACATAACAATGTTAAAAAAGGATTGAGTAGAGCAACGAATAAACCAATAAATTATTAGATAAAAAGCATTAGAAAATTCCATCAGAAGGAAAAAAGTAAGCTAGTGACTAATGCTTATTTTTGCAAGAGCAGTAATAAGGGGATCAATCTAATAGGTATATTTTAAAAACTGAAGAGATAATGTGTATATAAGTACCACGCAATATTAAAATAAAGGTAGAAAACACAAAATAGTAATAGATAGAGAGAAGAGGGTAGAAAAAAGGGGGGAAGGGAATGGGGGGAGGGGGGGGGGTTTACAAGTGGTGATGCGATCCCAAATGAATGGAAACTATAGTCGAGGAAAATAAAGTAAAATTACCAAGGAAATACTAGTGTGTCATCAAAGTCTGGAGGTAAACAATACTTAAAGTGGAGGTTCACCCAAAAATGTACTTTCTGACATTAGATCCAGCATACTGCTGACATCTGCAGCATGCTGTTTTTTTTTTTGTACTTTTTTATCAGCGTTGTTATCCGGCTCCGAGCGGGGATTCCTGTGGGGAATAGGCGTTCCTAAGCCAAGCTGATTTGATTGACGGGCTGCTAAAGCGTGTCATGCCTTCCGAAAATGCCTGAAGTGACACTTGAGTGTTTACAGCGCCTGCGCCTGCCGTGTAGAGCTGACTGCGCAGGCGCCGTAAACACTCGAGCGTCACTTCGGGTATTTTCGGAAGGGGTGACGCTCTTTAGCAGCCCGTCAATCAACTCCGCTTGGCTTAGGAACGCCTTTACCCGGAAGGAATCCCCGCTTGGAGCCGGATAACATAGACTGATAAAACGATAAGTACAAAAAAATGAGATAAAACCCAGCATACTGCAGATGTCAGCAGTATGCTGGATCTAATGGCAGAAAGTTGATTTTTGGGTGAACCCCCGCTTTAACCCCAGGAAGCCAGTTTCTTAAATTTATCAATTCGAGAAGTACCCTAAAGATGTGGGAGAGTGGCTCTTCCAAACCCCTGAGTAGGAATGAGCCGGTGTTCGAGTCAAAAGTAAGTTTGAATCGAACATCGGGTGTTCACCTGTTCGCCAAATAGCGAACAATTTGGGGTGTTTGCGACAAATTCGAAAGCCGCAGAACACCCTTTAAAAGTCTATGGGAGAAATAAAAAGTGCTGATTTTAAAGGCTTATATGCATGGTATTGTCATAAAAAGTGTTCGGGAACATGGGTCCTGCCGCAGGGGACATGAATCAATGCAAAAAAAAAGTTTTCCAAATGGCCGTTTTTTTTCGGGAACAGTGATTTTAATAATGCTTAAAGTGAAACAATAAAAGATAAATATTCCTTTAAATTTCGTACCTGGGGGGTGTCTATAGTATGCCTGTAAAGTGGCGCATTTTCCCCGTGTTTAGAAGAGTCCCTGCACAAAATGACATTTCTAAAGTAATTTAAAACTACTTGCGGCTATAA
Source organism: Rana temporaria (assembly GCF_905171775.1). NCBI lineage: Eukaryota > Metazoa > Chordata > Amphibia > Anura > Ranidae > Rana > Rana temporaria. The sequence goes on along the minus strand of NC_053496.1, from coordinate 80,683,134 downwards.
TGAATTGTCGAGTCCCAGCAATGCAGATAAAAGTAATTGAAAAAAAAGCCATGGGTTCCTCCCCAGTCTATTACCAGGGCCTTTGGGTATGATATGAATATTAAGGGGAACCCCGAACGAAAAAAAAAAATGCATGGGGGTCCCCCCATATTCCATACCAGGCCCTTCAGGTCTGGTAAGGATATTAAGGGGAACCCTGCGCCAATTTTTTTTAAATGGCGTAGGGGTCACTCTCAAAATCCATACCAGACCCTTTAGGTCTGGTATGGATTTTAAGGGGAACCCAGTACCAAAAATACATACCAGACCCTTATCCGAGCACGCAACCTGAAGCGTACCAGGCCATATGCCCTCAACATGGGGAGGATGCTTTGGGGTCCAAAGCACCAAGTCCCCATGTTGATGGGGACAAGGGCCTCATCCCCACAACCCTTGCCCAACCCTACGCCATTTAAAAAAAAAGTTGGCACGTGGTTCCCCTTAATATCCTTAATTGGTTCGGGGTTCCCCTTAATATTAATACCAGACCCAAATGGCCTAGTAATGGACTGGGGGGAACCCATGCAATTTTTTTCAATTACTTTTATCTGTATTGCCGGGACCTGACAATTCATTATAGCTGCGAGTAGTTTTAAATTACTTTTTTTCCTTTAGAAATGTAATTTTCTCCGTCAAGTAGGTAGTTTGTTTATGAAATTTATATGGGCGGGGAAACGACCTAGAATAAAGAGAGAACTGTTGAGAATGCCGAAGAAAGTAGGTGGCTGTACCAGACATAGTAAAATACTACCGAGCAACACATCTGACAAGGTTGGTGGACTGGTGCAGACACAGAGAGACGAAACGATGGGTAGATATGGAGCAACAGGTTAGCCCAATACCATTATCTAGAGCACCGTGGTGTTATGCAGCATTACCAATTCATCTTAAGAAACATCCTACAATAGGACCTACGTTACAAATATCAGCAAAGATATGTAGGAATCAGGAATTCTCACCAAGATATTCACCATTGCTACCCATATTAGGAAACCCAAATTTTACACCAGATTTGGAAAAGGGTAACTTTGACAAACTTAGAGAGAAGGGCTTCTACCAGGTGTCACATTTTATACAATCGGGCTCCTGGCCGTCTATAGGTGACCTGATAAAGACAGGGGGGGCTTTTGAGCTCACTTTCTGGCAGGCATTCCAGTTTAGCCACTTCCTGAAATCGCTGGGGTCGGCGGAGGAATTTCAAAGGCACCTGACAGCGTTTGAACTATATTGTAGTGATAAGGAACCACTCTCGCGAGTGGTATCCAAGATGTATGGTCTGTTGAATGCACCCACGGAAGATTATGTGATGTCAGGAATTGGCAAATGGGAAGAGGCCTTGGAGAGAAATTTGACCCCAATTCAACGTAAACAGATTATTCTGTTGACATTTAACTCCTCGATCTGTACAAGAACTCAAGAAGCCAGTTATAAAATTCTTACACAATGGTACTATACCCCAGTAAGGCCTCGTACCCACGACAAAGTTTCAGAGCAAACCGGTCGTGTGTACATTTTCGTCGAGGAAACTGTCGAGAACCTCGATGAGCCAAAAAGAGAGCAAGTTCTCTATTTCCTGGACGGGAGTATGATTTGGCCCGTGAGATCCTCGACGGGCTGGTTTTCAAAGAGAAACTCGGATGTCTGTATGCTAAGAAACCCACGCTTGCTCAGATTAAAGTATGAGACGGGAGTAAAAGTAGCATTTGTAATGGAGATAACACATTTTTAAAGCTGTAACAGATTGAAAAGTGCAAATCGTCTCTTATTAAAAAAATTTTAACACGCAAACACATGAAATTAGCAAAAGCAGCCCCAAGAGTTTAGCCAGTGGAATCAAACTTCCCCTGCCGTTGTATGTGTTGTATGTCACCGCATTTGAGAACGAGGAGATTTTGGCTTGACTGTGTGTACGCAAAGCAAGCTTGTCGAGTTCCTCGACAAGCCTAACAAGAAACTCGACAAGGAACTTGATGTGTTTCGCCCGTCGAGTTTCTCGGTCGTGTGTACGAGGCCTCAGGCTTAATAAAATGACAAAAGAAAACTCGGATCGATGCTGGAGATGTGGGAGAGAGCAGGGAACACTCTTGCATATATTCTGGTCCTGTGAAAAAATGCGACATTACTGGGAGGAGGTGAGGAGAATATCCTAAAAGTTTATAGAACACCAGATACCAAATGATCCCGCCTTTTTCCTGCTTCATTGTTTACAGATCCCGGTCCGGAATTACAGGAAATCAGTGGTGTGTCATTTGATCAATGCAGCAAAGGCAGGAGTCACCCAAAGATGGAGGGATTCTAGACCTCCCTCCATAGAAGGGTGGCTTAATAGAATTCAGGAGATAGAGGTTGCCATAATGATATTGGTGCCTATAGTCATAAGGGAGGGGAGAGGAAAGAGGAATAAAAAAGAAAAAAGGGAGGAAAACATACATTTTTATGTTTTCTTTTTCTGTTGTTGCTGGGAGGTAAGGGCTGGTCAGACTGTCTGTTAGAGTAATATATATATATATATATATATATATATATATATATATATATATATATATATATATATATGTACCAGTGTTATGAGTAAGTGATTTTTTAATGAATATTATACATGGTTTTGTCGTCTGGATAAATTAATGCTCTGGAATGCTGATGAATCTGGAAAGAAAGAAATTTGCATATCTTTTCTATTTTGTAATACATTTTTTCTGATAAACAAAAATGAGTCATGACGCACATATACGTTATGACATCTGTCAGAAATCAGCAGCTGGGAGACCAGATAAATGTAGCTACACAAGAAAACTGGGACTAAACAATGTATATATCTTTAACATGAGATTTAAGACAATCACATACCAGCAAACAGTAAACATGAACAAACCCCAGTGACAAATTACCTAATTAACCCAACAGAGACCTAACAACTAACTGTATACAAAATGTATGCAACATGAGGGACATGGGTACCAGGGAATACCAGGGATTCAAGAAGGGGAATCAAAACTGGGTACAGGAACAAGGAGCAGGTGTAAGCAGTATAGGATGCAACTTTTAGCTAAAAATTTTGAGCTGGCTGCATGTCATGTCCTCGTGTTTAATGGGATTTCAATAAAATAATTAATTTATGCTGGAAGTGCCGCCACCCTTTTCTTCATCATTCTGCATCTTTTGGTTCTGGACCAAGGCTGGCACCTGACTTGCTTTATAGTAATGGAGACCTTATGAATTGCCTGGAGCGATACAATCCCTTTGTTTCACTAGGATGCAAGACTAACTCAGGAGCAGGATAAACAGGCAAAAGGATCTGGCAGCAAGGATGCCAATCAAAATACTGACGCACAGTGTGCTAGTAGGAGAAGCATTATATGGCCTGCTAGCAGTTGAGAATTTTTAACTAATTATTGGTGGCCTCTAGAATAAGGTGACCAGATGTTTTAAATGAAATCCAGGGACGTATTTTTGTACTACTAGTAATGGAGGCAATCAGCGACTCATAGCGGGACTGCGTTATTGCGGTGGACAAATTGGACACTAATGCCGCGAACACACGATCGGATTTTCCGATGAAACAAGTCTGATGGACTTGTTTCATCGAAAATTCTGATTGTGTGTACGTGGCATAAGTGACACTTTTGACACTTTGTGGGAACCAGTGACACTAATACAGTGATCAGTGCTAAAAATATGCACTATCACTGTACTAATGACACTGGCTGGGAAGGGGATAACATCTAGAGCAATCAAAGGGCTAAATGTGTGCCTAACAAGTGTTTTCTCACTGTTGGTGAGCAGGATCAATGTCTTTCATACTGACAGAATGGCAATCTGCCTTGTTTACAAAATACAGGATCGCGTATATCCTTCACAGCACGACCGCCCTGTAGCAATTAATCTGCTATCGGGCGATCAGCAACTGGTTAAGATCATCAGCAATATGATAATTTACAGGCAGCAGGCCATGTCTATCATGGCTCTGGCTGGCTCTGTCACATTGATTCACATAACATGGCTGCTGGGTGCAATTTTTTTTAACTTATGACCAATATGCCAGAGAGACAGACAAAGTACAATGTAGTCTATTCACAGACACCCCCAAAGCACACCTGCGTTGAAGCCTTAAAGGCACTGGCAGCCCCACGATCGAATCCTCTTTCCCTCTGTTCCTGTTGCCTAACTCTGCCCGTCGCCACCACCCCCCGCCTCACAGCCTCTCAAGTCTTACCCTCCGGGCCCCGGCTACTACTGGGTGGGGAGCGGAGGAAGATCACCCAGCCAGGGACGGCAAGGAGATAAGCAGGCAAGCGGCTGGCTGGGACTTGAGCCAAGGCAGAAGAACATGCAAGCGGAGCTGAATGGGCATGCACCCAAAACTGAAGAAATATTCCCTCCGCTCGGACCAGCACATCATCATCAGAAAGGGGCACAGATAATGGAAAAAATACACCCCCCTAAGCTAGTAGGAGCAGGGGTGTGTAATTCAGATTTTTTTTATTATTATTCTGCACTGACTGTCTTTGAAATTGCCCCAGCCCCTGTTCAAATCTAATCTGAGGACAAAACTGGGGACAGGCTTGGTCTGGGTACAGTGTCCTCAATTCAGGGACTGTCCCTGGAAACCGGGGATATCTGGTCACCTTACTCTAGGAGACACCTTCTGGTAGACACCAAAACTACAGCTTTCTGCCCAGAGCACCACAGTGCCACCAGCAGGTTAACTCTGTCCTAAAAACGTCACTACATAGTGTGCCCACACGGGTGCCCCTCAGTACATTGATTGCTGAGGGGACATTCATAAGGAGAAGAAGCGGACAGCGCCAGCAGGGGAATCCAGAACAGGAGGTAACGGATTATTCTGAGCAATACCATTGCACAGAACAGTTCAGTATAACCATTTTATTTTAAAACAAAAAATAATTTAAAAATGTACCTTTAAAATCACTTTAACCTGTACCCAAGAAACTTGGCAGAAATGTTTACTTTATCCAACCTGTGAATTTTCTACATATACAAACATCTTTTTTCCCAAGAGGCAACAATTTAAAAAGTTTGATTCACAAAAAAAAAAAAGTTACAGCATTACCAAGAAAGATCCTCTTTTCAACCTGATTCTTAAAATGTAAAATACACTTAGTTCTGTGCAACAGCCCGTTGAGTTTGAACATCTTAAACACAGTCCAACACCTTCAATTAGCTCCGAACATCTAAGGCTAGCATTTTTTTTTCATTCTCACCTACTGAAGTTTATAGCCAATGCAAAACGAAATGAGCTGTTTCAGAAAAAGGCAAAGTTTGTTTGAACATAAATTTTTCAGCTCCCATTCGCTCTGTCAGCTTCAGTAAATTTGACTTGGTTCACTGAAGCAGTAAATATGTTTCACCTCCATTGCCGCTGTGACCTCTGATGAGCATCTGAATGTTTTGTCTTCATTTGCTCTAAGCCTATTTCCGCATCTGACAAAAATCTAATTGGGAGCACGGTATTTAAAAAGTTATATGCTATGTTACATGTGTTTAAAAATAGCAGTTGCTAGAGATAGAAGTTTCACCTTTTTTGTATCCATTTTATGTCAGTGCTGTTGATCTCCTCCAGCCTTATTCAATCACTTCCTGTCTACACACACTTGCTCCATCTGCACATCATTGCTCAGGACCAGATTCTTGATGAGTGACAAAAGTAAACGGGTCTATGCAATATGTGTTGGCACAGCCAATTGTACCCCCAATGCAGAACAACAACTGAGAGGTAGATGTCACCTTATAACAGGAAGTGCCCAAACAAGGACCTTCATGGCAGGATCATCCGGGTTTTCTTTAAATGAAAATTTGAGCGGTTGGATTTAGATCTGTTTAAAAACCTTTTTAGTACTTTGAGGTTTCTTATTAAGAAAATGTTAAACAAAACAAGTACAATCTGACTGATATCTATGTTTACTGTGCGTAAATCCGCAGCAGACATTCATTCTAATATGCCCAACATAATTAATATCTGTCAAAAGTGAAATGAGGGCAGGAGACTTATAGGTAGATTCAGGTACGTTCACGTAACTTTGCGGCGGCGTAGCTTAAGGAATTTAAGCTACGCCGCCGTAAGTTAGCGAGGCAAGTACATGATTCACAATGTACTTGCCTGCTAAGTTACATCGGCGTAGCCTGAATCGGCGGGCTTAAGGGCGCCTAAGTCAAATGTGTTTGAGGGGGGCGTGTTTTTTGATAATGGCGCTTGACCTCACGTTTTTTAAGTTTTTTTTACTGCGCATGCGCTGGGCGCCTACATTTCCCAGTGTGCATTGCGGCTAAGTACGCCGCACGGGCCTATTGATTTTGACGTGGACGTAAACAACGTAAATCCCGATTCATGGACGACTTACGCAAACAACGTAAAAAATTCGAATTTAGACGCGGGAACGGCGGCCATATTTGACATTACTATTCCAATAGAGCCTAGCTCTAACTTTACACGGCCTATCTCTTACGTAAACAGCGTAAAAGTACTGCGTCGGCCGGGCGTACGTTCGTGAATCGGCGTATCTCCTCATTTACATATTCTATGCCGACCGCAATGGAAGCGCCACCTAGCGGCCATCCAAAATATTGCAATCTAAGATAGGACGGCGTAAGCCTTCGTATCTTAGATATGTTTAAGCGTATCTCTGTTTGAGCATACGCTTAAACATAAGTCGGCGTAGATTCTGAGTTAGGTCGACTTATCTACTGATAAGTCGGCCTAACTCTTACTGAATCTACCTATTTAAGTCCATTTACACTAATACATTGCAGTTACATATGTAGTACCAAAGGGTGTGGAAGTTACATGCGTTACAGTGCCATTCATTTTGAATGGCATCCCAATGCACTAAGGTACTACACAGTGTGCCATAATACATGGCAGTTTTATGTGGTGCATTGCATTAGAAAAAAATGACCACAACCATTTTTTTGCATGACAGCCCATTAATTTCAATACATTCCTTTAAATTGTTAGTAAACTCCCATGCATGACTTTTACCTATAGGTAAGTCTATAGTAAGGCTTACCTATAGGTACAGTAAATATGAATGAATGAATGAATGAAAAACGTATAAAGCGCGGCGCATGCGAACTGAATCGCTTCTGGGCGCTAGTTGTTCGTGTCTCATGACATCAAAAGAGCAGAGTTTTGATTCGTCTTCTAAAAAAGTCAGGTGGTTTTCCTCCAACCGAATGCTGGTTGGTAAAGCGTTCCATAGTCTAGGACCCTGAAAAGCAAACCTTCTTTCTCCTTTGGACTTGTATTTGGTTTTTGGTACCCTGACCAGATTTTGGTCGGTGGATCGCAGAACATGCACCATTTAGGAGATGTTTACTTTTGATGCAGCCGGTGACGTCACCGACACATGTTCTCTGAAGGAACGGCATACTGTGCCGTTCCTTCATAGTCCTGTGCTGTGATGTCATAGCGATCCCAGCCACTCACACAGCCGGAGTCCGCAAACCGGTTAAAGAGGGAAGCGCCTTCAACGGAGACAGCATGTTTCTGGAGGGCTTAGTTTTAAGGTAAGTTTCACATAATGTGCTAGTATGCGATGCATACTAGCACATTATGACAATACCAGAAGCCTCAAAAAACGTAGCCGCGCTCTTGAGCGCCTGTGGCGTAAGACTAAGTCACAGCAAGATTTCAACCAATATATATCTGCCCTCCAAAAATACCATTCCTGCCTCCATACTGCCAAACAGACCTACTTTATCCCTCTCATTAACACCCTCTCACGCAGTCCCTGTCAACTGTTTTCTACCTTTAGCACTCTACTTCATCCTCCATTAGCTCCACCCACTAACTTACTCACTGCCCAGGAGATTGCTAATCACTTCAAAAATAAGACTGAGACAATTCCTCTCGAGATCCCCACTCTACAGATATCTACCTCACTTTCTTTGTCCTCCTGCACAATCAATACTTCCCTCTTTTAATCCAGCTACTATAAAGGAAGTCACTAAACTTTTTTCTAAAGCCCATCTAACCTCCTGCCCCCTGGACCCTGTTCCTTCTCAAAAACTTTGGTCACCATCTGGCTCTATCCTACACTCTTGCGCTAGTCACTTCCATACCAAAAAAGGCCTCACTAGACCCCACCAATCTTAACAACCTAAGACCCATCTCTTTACTCCCTTTTGCCTCCAAACTCCTTGAATGTTTATAGGTGGATTCAGATAGACCTAGGCTGGCGTATCAGTAGATACGCCATCCTAAGTCTGAATCTGCATCGAAATGATTTCTTCATGGGGTTCATGAATCATTTCGATGAAACATGTCGGGGAGTGATTACTGAAGTCACAACCGCACACCTAACTTTCTAAGCTTGAACGTGGAATGGTCTAATCTGCCACCAGCTCAATTACCTAAGCAGCAGCTCCAGTACACCTGCACATGGGCTGTGAGTAACACTTGGGCTATTCGTTGGTCCGCTGTGACCACTAGTTCACCTGGAGGATATCTTTATTTTTTGTTTTACACCGTGTCAGTTTTTGGATTTATACACTGCTTGTAACAAGAGTTACCTTTGTGAGTGCATTCTTTGGGAGATTTGTAGTGTGTTATTAAAAGTTGTGTTACAGTATCACACTATTGTGCTCTCTTTTTCTTATTTGCATATGGCTGTTATCTTGGAGTTTTCTTTTTGCTTCGGATCTCCATCTGTTTAACTGAATGCTCCACCCTATATGAAAAGAAGGAGTTCTATCAACTAAACTGAGGGGGTCAGTTAACAAGCCTGTGTGCCTAAACACGAAAGTGTCAGGCCATTTGTTGCGGTGAGTTTGCATTTCTGATGGGTGGTGGAAGCACGCAGTCACTGTGGTGTGGTGAAAGCACTTATTGAAGATCGGGAAGGATTTTTTCTTTTCCTTTGCTCTCCATTTATGAACTATTTATATATATTTTTTTGTTCACTTAGACAGTTCATGGACTTTATTTGCCAACCTGGTATTTTTTGATGCGATTTTTGCACGGATTTTTGGACACTTATATATTGACTCACTTAGAGGGTGGATTATTTATTTATTTTTCACTATGTCACTGTACCAATATTATATTTGTTGATATTTACATTTTCACATATTTTTTTGAGCGCTGTTTAATATCACATTTGGCACCTTATTTATAATAGGTATCACTGTATTTGCATATTAACTATTTTGGATTCTATAATTTTTAAAGCAGCAGCTCTTGCATATTTATTAATTTATTCATTTATTTTATAAATATCACTAGTGTTCACATTTATTCTCCAGCTACGCGCAGTGAGGGTGGCTCACATTAGACGGCCCTTATCTCCACCCCTTTTTTCTAAATGTACCTGTAATGTCTGCCTTTATTTTGTTAAGCGCTGCGCAAACTGTTATAACTATATAAATCCTGTATAATATTAATAATAATAATAAAAAATAATAATAATAATTATAACATTGCCTTGCAGGATTAAAACAAAAACAGCGGTTTACTACTGCTTTAATGTAACGCATGTTATGCTTGACATAAATTGTATTTTACGCTAATGCACCACGAAAATGTAAATGAGTCCTGAAGGATTGTGGGGTATAGTGAGAAAGGGAACCCTGCATTGCTTTCATATTATATACATGCTAGCTACAAACTTTATTGTTCTTTTTATCAAAAATAGATGCCTACAATTACAGTATAGGAGAACTCCTTTGTGTACAAGATACAATATAATTTTAAAGTCCTGTTTACGAATAAAGAAATCCAATGAAAGTAAAAAAGTGTTTGATGACATATATAAAAAATGTATTAATCATTTTTATTGCATTTTTTTTTAAACGTTTACGCTTGTGTTGTATTTTTAAATTATTCAGAGGTTTAGTAGCTAAAGGAGAATGTGTTTTCTCAAAAGGATTAACAATAGACATTAACATTAATCATGAAGCTTACTGTCATCTTCGAGTAGTAGCAGCTTACTGTACATTTTTTTTTTAACTGAATCAGCACTGATTGTAGCAAATGATTTGTATGTGTTTTTGTGTGGTATTATGAAGCATTTTCATTGTTTTTATTGTTGGCAGTGTTTGCATTTTTCACTTATAAGAGAACTATAGGTATAACCAATCAGGATTGTCTATGTTGATTATAGATATATAGATATTAGATAGACATATTTATATTGTATTGTAAACTGATATTTAAAAACACACACACACACACACATATATATATATATATATATATATATATATATATATATATATATATATATATATATATATATATATATATATATATATATATATATATATACTGAATAATATATAAATATATATATATATATATATAGATATATATATATATATATACATATATATATATATATACTGCATATATGCATGTCGCTTCCCTGTACCCTGTTGGAACATATATGTGTACAAGTATCATGACAATTTTAACATAACAACAGTATGTCTTGAAATATGTTTAAATCGTTTGTTTTTTTGTGCTAACTTGCTGGATATGTTTTTGGGTAATTTTGGTATTGTTTACTTGTATTGTGAACTTCTCAACCTATGTACATTTGTCCTGTGCAAGTTTTAAATTCCCCTCAAAATAACTCAACACACAGCCAATAATGTCTAAAGCGCTGGCAACAAAAGTGAGTACACCCCTAAAACAATCTTTTTTTTAGATCCTCAGAGAGTTCTTTGCCATGAAGTGCCATGTTGAACTTCCAGTGACCAGTAAGAGAGAATGAGAGTGAAAACACTAAATCTAACACACCTGCTCCTCATTCACACCTGCAACCTTGTAACACTAATGACTCACATGACATGGGGAGGGAAAATGCCTAATTGGGCCCAATTTGGACATTTTCACTTAGGGGTGTACTCACTTTTGGTGCCAACCGTTTAAAAAATAATGGCTGTGTAATTTCTTCAGTATTGTCACATGAAAAAAATATAATAAAATATTTACAAAAATGTGAGGGGTGTACTCACTTTTCTGAGATACTGTATATTATCAAGTCAATAAAACAATAATAGTGGGAAAAAAACTAGTGCAAATAAATGTGATCATTAATGAAAATTGTCTAAAATAGTGAAGTCCAAATAGTGAATTAGTCCATGCAAAAATGTTCTTTCTGTATTTACTGAAATTCAAGGAAAGTACAGTAAATCTACCCCCATGTGTTGTCCTCTTCCTTTGAGATGCCTAAACACCCCCCCCCCCCCAGCTCCCCCATTCGAAAGCTTGCTAAACTGACAGTACTCTATAGAGCTTGGTTGTCTCAGAGTATACAACCTTTCACCTATAGCCTAAATGAAAGCTTTCAAGAGCTTGCTATAAGAGAAACATTATAAGATGCATAAGCATGTCTTTTATATCACAAAATACAAAATAAATCTGCATTTTCAGAGGTGCCATATTACAGAATAATGCTATGTTGCCATAAATATTTATACATATGGTATATATTGCATTACCATATTTAGTATATGTGTCATTACCATTAACATTTACTATATGTCCATGCAAAACTTCAAGTTATACGTTTATTACTTAAATGTGTGAACATTGGTAAGTGAGCATGTATTGATTAGGATAAATGTAGATTCAAGAATCAACCCCGGTATGATATTTGTGCTCAGAAGGACTCTGGACTCTCACATCAGTGTCACATCAAGTTGTTATAAAAAAAGCTCCTACACAGAGGAGGCCAACATTTCTCATAGTGTGGCAGATTTACAGCAAATTTACAGCAAATTTACAGCTGTACAACTTACTCAAATGGCCCCTGCATACCGAGAGTTTACAGTCGCGTGGTGTCAGCCATAAGTTCCTCCCTGATATCCCTTCAACATTTTCAGGGGACCTCTAGAGCTGAAAGCTGACAGCTGACATTTTTGTAGTTAATTTCCCACCTAATGCCACGTACACACGATCAGAAATTCCGACAAGAAAACTGTGGATTTTTTTCCAACGGAATTTTTATCTCAAACTTGTCTTGCATGCACACGGTCACACCAAATTCTGACCGTCAAGAACACAGTGACGTACAACACTACAACGAGCCAAGAAATATGAAGTTCAATACTTCTGAGCATGCGTCAACTTGATTCCAAGCATGCATAGGATTTTCCTCCGTTGGAATTGCATACAGACGATCGGAATTTCCTACAAGAACTTTCCTGTCGGAAAATTTGAGAACCAGCTCTCAAATTTTTCTTGGTGGAAATTCTGACAGAAAAATTCCGTTGGAGCCTACACACGGTCGCAATTTCCGACGAAAAGCTCACATCGTACTTTTATTGTCAGAATTTCCGATCGTGTGTACGTGGCATTAGAGAAGCCAATGGCATTCTTAGTCAGCTTTCCATAGACAATGCAGAAGTGTCATTATATTGAGGATCAACTGTATAAAGTTTAGAAGCAAACAAATATAGCAGAATGTTATCAAAGTCTTATATTAATATCTACAGACCAGGCGCAATGATATTAAAGAGCCTCCATTTCACCATTAAATGGGGAAAATCCTGAAATTACTAACACAAATTTAAATTTAAAAAAATATTTCAAATGTATAAACATATATATCTCATCTAAACTCCATACGCCTAACAACATACTTAAAATTCATAAAAAAAACATTCAAAACTATTTATTCTCCATACCTCAATGGTAACTGTATATACATTACTTCTGGACACATATCGTAAAGGAAAACTCCTATTTTATTTTAGTTAAGTGATTAATGTTAAAGGGGAACTTTAATTCATATATCCAATGCATCTCTAACTTTGATATTTCCAGAGTAAAGTTGCAAACCTTCCAGTGAGATTCAAACTTATCTATCCCTACAAATTTTATACCTTACGGATTTCTGTCATGATGTTTCCTGAAATGGGCTGATACACTATGTCCTCTAAAGGCTATTTAGATGCTGTAAACATGCTCTCTAAGCCGATCTCTTCATTTCCTAATAGTTCTTCCAATTTATTGCTTGCCACACTGGCATTGCAATAGGTGTACTAAGTATCTAGTATTGCATGTAATTCAACAATTAATATCATAATTGTTATCAATAATATGTGACTTAAAAAAATATTTTCAGGTCCGTAAAAAAAAATATTATTGCAGTCACATGCTGCAAACTCTAGGTCTGGGCTATCTGAGTAAGTTTTACCACTGTACTGTATATTTGTTTTTAAACATTAGATTTTAACTACTGGTATTTGTAATTGTATTGAATAAATCTGCCAAACTATGAGAAATTTTGGCCTGCTCCACGTGAGGCCTTTTTTTTTTATATAAAAGCTTGATGCAGAACTGAGGGTCCAGAGTGCAAATATGATACCAAAGTTGATGCTTGAATCTAAGTTTGTCATAATCAATACACACTGTGTGAGCTACATTTGTTGTAGCTGTGTATCTGGTCAGTGTCAATTCTGAGTGTCATTGTGGGTACATACACTGGTGTTATTCATAATCAAGATTGAATGGTAAAGCAATATTTTATTTTGACACTGAGTTTATAGATTTTTTCACTTGATTTGTTTGTTAAAGCGGATGTGCCATTAAAAAAAAAATATTAAAAGCCAGCAGATACAAATACTGCAGCTGCTGACTTTTAATATTAGGACACTTACCTGTCCTGGAGTCCAGCGCCATCCGCAGCAGAGGATGAGCGATCGCTCGTCTCTCTGCTGCTTCCCCGCCATCCTCAGTGAGGGAACCAGGAAGTGAAGCGCTCCGGCTTCACTACCCGGTTCCCTACGGCGCATGCGCGAGTCGTGCTGCGCCCGCCGATTGGCTCACACGCTGTGTGCTGGGAGCCGAGTGTTCCCAGCACACATCGGGCGACAGACGGGAAGTCAGAAAAACCCGTCTTTTGCCCATAGCGTGTGGCCGGAAGTGGGTGCAAATACCTGTCTTTAGACAGGTATCTGCACCCCCCTCCCCCCTGAAAGGTGTCAAATGTGACACCGGAGGGTTCCGACCGGGTTCCGATCAGCGGGACTCCACTTTAGGGTGGAGATCCACTTTAAGCATTAAAAGTTCATTTATTATACATACTCGTATATCAACCCATGTTTTGATTTTCAGTCTCACTGAAACCATAGCTCAGAATTATTTTGAATATTTCTCCAGTTAGATTTGTTTTAAAAAAAAACTATTTTTACTATGAGAACTATGCATTAATAAAATCAGGAATAAACAGCAGATATGTCTACAAGTTCCCCACAAAATGCAATACAATTTAGAGACTGGTCTATTATTGAGATAAATGCCATAATGCAAGACCTGACTAGGTTTTTTTAAATATATTTTGTGTGGTATTACACTTTGATACACATGCAGAGTAAGTTTTATTCCCTATAAAAAAATCTGTTAGAATGTTGGAAAATATCAAGTAATAACAAAGTTCAGATACTTGTATAAACTCATTTTCCTGGCACGTTAGGCTTCATTTCCACTGGCGTTTTTACAGACACTTTTCTGAGCGTTTTTTAACGGCTTAAAAACGCCTGTCCATGTTATTGTATGGCATCATTCCCACATAGGCGTTTTTGAGCTGCAAATGACATAGGCGTTTTTGAGCTGTAAAAAAAACGTGGGACCAGGGCGTTCTGTGGCTCCAGCAATAGAGCTGTAAAAACGCTAGACATTAAAAAATGCTCAAAAACGCTACCGCGGCGTTTTTGAGCTTTATTTTTACAAAATAAACATGGACAGGCGTTTTTAAGCTGTAAAAAAAGCTTACAACCGTGGCTGTAAAAACGCCAGTGGAAATGAAGCCTTAAAGTTTGCAGCATTCGTTAAAATAATACTTGGTGATCCATCTATGAAGTTCCTTATTCAAGCTCTGTTATGAGATGTCATTGCTCTGTCCCAGTTCTCTGTTGCGTTATCACCTTGTTACATGCCGTCCTTGTGGCTACTGTAAAGCCCCATACACACTATCAGTTTTCCTGCAGGTTTTCTCTTCAGGTTTACCAAAACCATGTAGTGCAAGGGCCTGCCTGATCGCATACAAATTGAAACTCTTGAGGTTTGACCTAATATTATATGGTTTTGGTAAATCTGAAGGGAAAACCTGCAGGAAAACTGATAGTGTATATGGGGCTTAAGCAGTTGTTGATGCTCATTGTTCAGACATGGTCCACCGTTGTCACTTTTAGAATGCCATTTCTGGCATGCATGCATATAGACAGGAAGTGGGTGCAACAATAAAGCTGAAGGAGATCTAAAATTGAGTCCAGTGAGGACTTAGATCTATATTTTAGTGGTAAAGAATCAAGGACTGGCTGAACTAAAGGACTTTAAAATATTGAAGCCTCCATTGTTACCTTTTCTTTCTGAAAATGCTAGCTCAGTGTTTTTCTTTAGAAACCCCTGGTTTTATTACTTTGAGTCTCTGTCCCACGACAAGTAGGCAGATGGCTTCTCACTTTCCTGCATCTGCAATCTGCATACTTCTTTGGGGTCACTGACACAAAAAAATATTTATGATAATGGGTCATCATAACAGCTAGGCAACTTGATTTTTTGGAAATTTTTTGAAAACTTCACCTCCATATTTCTCTCAAAATGTACTTTATTTTTACCTAACTAACTAATTAACTAGGTTTGCAGGCTTGATAATCCCTTTCTGCCCTTCACTTTATTGCTTCATACATGTCTTGGTTTCTTGCTTGATAATCCCTTTCTGCCCTTCACTTTCTTGCTTCATACATGTCTTGGTTTCTTATAGTACATAGATTTTTTTTCTTTGCACAAAATATGGAATATGAAAGTTTAAACACCTACATTTTCTAACATATAAGGGAAATGTTTTATCTTTTGGCATCTTATGGAATATTCAATATATTTGAACTTAATGTTTTTAAGCTGCTATGTATTAGGCAGGTACAGCCCATAACAAATCTCAGACTTCAAAGAGGACCTTAACTAACTAAGGAGGTCACCTAAAAAAAGAAGACAAGTTATAATATATACCGAATTCTTGCAAATCTATACATTGATGTTTAGTATCTGAAAGATTTATGTCAAAGTATGACACTTCTTGAATAACACTGAATAAAACATTAATGTTGGATATATAAATATAAACTTCAATTAAACATCAACAAATCAACCAACAGAAAAATAAATTGTGCCTCCTAGAAAAATAAAAAATAAATGTTTTTATCCCACGTATGTTGTTATAATTATTAAACGTGATGCTTTGTTTCCATTTATTCACCTGTTAAAAATGATGGGTATTGAATTTCACACTACCTGACAAACAAGTGACTGGAAAAAATAATCAATAGATATATGTTTTGACAGATCTAGTCATGTCATTGGTAAATGAGAACCCTAGGGAAGTATAGAGTGTGTTCACAGATTTTTCAGCCATGCTATTGTATGCACTTTTTTGTATTTGTAACCATATTGCCTACCCAAAGTTCCTACACTGACTTGTACAGTAGGTACTGTATTTTCCAACACAAAGTAACACTCTTTTACGCACACGTTAGCACATTAGCGCATACAGTACACACACAAACCATCGGTATAGTAATCATTATTAAAATCTGATTAAAAAAATAAAAATCTGCAAGATATTTTTTAACTTGGAATTTTATTGGATTTCACATACAGTATTTAAACATACACAGGCCCTTTGTAGTCATTACATACTAATACATTCCAATTATTCATCAAAGCACTGTAAAAGTAAATATAACAAAAATAATCCAGATGTATCAAATATGCTTTCATACCATGAATTTATGTTTGGAAACATAATAGCCTGTAACAGATATAAACCACTGTCTTAAGATATACAAGATAATGAGAAATAAGGAGTGTAGTGTAGTATTTAAATCAGGCGCGTCCCCGCGCCGTTTTAAATGCGCATGCGCCGTCCATGAATTTTCCCGGCGTGCATTGCTCCCAATGACATCGCTAGCTGGTTTCGGCGTGAGCGTAACTTGCGTCCATCGCTTTTGTGAATCGACGTACGCAAACGACGTAAAAAAAAAATTGACGCGGGAACGACAGCCATACTTAACATTGGCTGCGCCTCATAGAAGCAGGGGTAACTATACGCCGGAAAAAGCCGAACGCAAACAACGTAAAAAAAAAAACGCCGGGCGGTCGTTCATTTCGGAATCGGCGTAACTGCTCATTAGCATAATCGTCACGTAAAAGATAGGGAAGCGGCACCTAGCGGCCGGCCTGGAATTGCAGCCTAAGATCCGACGGTGTAACACAGTTACACCTGTCAGATCTTAGGGATATCTATGCGTAACTGATTCTATGAATCAGTCGCATAGATACGACTGGCACAACTCAGAGATACGACGGTGTATCAGGAGATACACCGTCGTATCTCTATGTGAATCTGGCCCTATAACTTTTGCGCATACCAATCAATAAAAGCTTATTGCGATTTTTTTTGCACCAAAAATATGTAGAAGAATACGTATCGGTCTAAACTGAGGAAAAAAAAAAAATTTAAATATTTTTTGGGGATATTTATTATAGCAAAAGGTAAAAAAACATAGCTTTTTTTAAAATTGATGCTCTTTTTTTGTTTATAGTGCAAAAAATAAAAACCGCAGAGGTGATCAAATACCACCAAAATAAAGCTCTATTTCTGGAAAAAAAGGATGTCAATTTTGTTTGGGAGCCACGTCGCAATTGTCAGTTAAAGCGACGCAGTGCCGAATCGAAAAAAGTGTTCTGGTCTTTGGGCCAACCAAATGGTTCGGGGCTTAAGTGGTTAAGGGGTAAAAAGTTAAATAACAATCTGAAAAAACACCTGGTTACAAAATGATAAGTCTTTATTTGTAGATAAACCAGCTGCTAACCAGTTGCCTAAATGCAGGTACCTAAGTGAATTTCGGGAATCAAGAAGATGTTAAGTAGTAAATTGAATACAGTGGAACCTCGGATTGTGAGTAACGTGGTTAACGAGCGTTTCGCAATACGAACATTGTATTTTTAAAAATTGTAACTCGGTTTGCGCGTGTTGTCTTGCAAAACTAGCAAGATTCAGGCCAAATCGGTGTGCAGTACCGCATTTGGCCTGAGGTGGGGGCGCCGGAGACTAACAGAGCTGAATATCCCAGCCGATCGGCACCATTCGGAAATGCACAAAAGGCCAGAGGACAGCTTAGCTGAACTCTGCATATCTTGGGAATAAGGTCTTTTCGAGGTTTGCTGAGGTCAGCCGAAGTGTCCTCGGGCCTTTTCGGCTGTATCCGAGGCTCTCCGGCACCCCCCGCCTCTGGTATTGCATGCCATTGAAGTCAATGCGGAACAAATTATTTTCATTTCCATTGACTTCAATGGAGAAACTTGCTTTGATATGCGAGTACTGTAGATTACGAGCATTCTTCTGGAACGAATTCAGCTCGTAATCCAAGATTCCACTGTACTTCTTTTGAGAAGAAAGTTGGGCTCTCCATTTTGAAAGGATCATTAGATCCAAGGAGAAACCTGTACAAATAGGAAGGTGGTTCCTTTAAGTGGGATTGAGAAAGGAGGCTGCCAAAACGAGAGAACAAAAGAAAGATCGACAACCACTTTCTATGTCGACATTTGTTTGTACATCGGCATTTCAACTGATATAAATAGTAGCATTGTTTTAGTTCAGGATATTGGGAACAGCCATACTCCCCATGCCCATAAATTTATAGAAAATATTTTTATTGATTCCAACTTCCTTCACTGCCATATGCAATGAAACAGAACAGATTGAAGTTTATGTAAAAACAAAATGGGGATAGGTTAAAAAACTGAGTGGAAAGAGTAGAGAATTTTTGGCATAACCATGCTTTTCATGAAAGCAATTTTTGCTGACCTCAATATAAAAGGAGGGTCATAATCCCTTTGCACCATTGTTGAATTTGAGAAAGCAAGGGCAGGTAGTTACATACATTTGCTAGGGTAGACAATCTGGATACCCATCCAACATCAAATATTGTTACACTATGGGGGTTATTTACTAAAGGCAAATCCACTTTGCACTACAAGTGCAAACTACAAGTGCAAAGTGCACTTGAAAGTGGACTTGGAAGTGCAGACGCTGTAGATCTGAGGGGGACATGCAAGGAAAATAAAAAACGGCATTTTAGCTTGCACATGATTGGATAATAAAATCAGCAGAGCTTCCCCTCATTTCAGCTCTACCCCTCTGATTTACAGCAACTGCACCTCCAAGTGCACTTTGCACTTGTAGTTTGCACTTGTAGCGCAAAGTGGATTTGCCTTTCGTAAATAACCCCCTATGTCTTTAAAAACTCAGTTCTATTGTGCAAATGCCGCAAATGTGCAATTCATAACATACAACTCATTTAATGTGCAAATATTATAATTAGTACAAATAAATAATTAATCAGTGTAAAAGTTCATAACTTGTGTCATCAAATAATAAAGCACATTCGACTCAGTGAGCAGACAGACTGCTCTGTGGCTTGTCTGTGACTCCAGCCTTGTTCACTAAAGGCTTGTACACTGTGCACTCCTCTTTAAACCCAACATAGGGAACCACAGGCCTTGCCAGTAGATATATGTTGTAGACCAGCAAAATATGAATCATTTTTTGATTTAGCCTTATTTAGTTTAGAAAGGTTCATACAATATATAAAACAAACAGTATTACTGATGGACTGGCCACGGGTCCTGGAGTGTGATGATGTCAGCTTAACCCCAGTCAGATGACATTCTCGAGGTGATCAGCTGACTATGCCGACAGATCGCACCTTTTTACACATTGCCACCAAGAGAAGCGGCTCTTTACACTTGGAACTCTATTTCGGTCCAAATTGTTTTAATTTCATGAAGTAAGAGCTCAAAATGTAATCTTAAATAAATAAATAAATAAATATTATCAATATTTCATTAAATATACTGCCAGATAAGTATTTACAACTTATTATATATATATATATATATATATATATATATATATATATATATACACACACACACATATAAAATTAAAGCAGTAGTTAAGTCATTACAAAGAAAAAAGTCTGATCCTCCTGCAAGGTAATATCATATTGTGCTAGTATGCATTGCATACTAGCACATTATGAAAGACTTACCTTAAAACAAAGCCCTCCATCAGTGCCCTGTCACCACTGACAGGGCTTCCATCTGGTTTGAGGGCACCGGCCATTTGAATGGCTGAGCTGTGATGACGCCACTCCCGTGCAATGCTGAGTCGCATTTGCGGCCGAGAGCTCTGAAGGAATGGCATGAGTATACTGTTCCATCAGGGTGCATGCACCGGTGATATCACTGGATGGCAAACAATTGTACGAATGATTTCTCTGTTCTATAAAAACAGGCAAGACTTACAAATTCTCATAAACTCTTCTTTTAGTAACTACCACATGAAATACATAGCAGACTTCAAGCTGCTCCATATTATGTAATGTCATGGAGGGCCAGTAATAGAACTTACTATAACATGGAGTTACTGCAGACCACAATATGCTAGGAAGATTAGATATTTTCAAAGATAAAACTGACAAATTGCCAAGTCAGACACAGTCATGCCGCGTACACACGATTGTTTTTCGGCTTCACATAGTTTTTCGGCTTCTGCATTTTTTAACATCGTTTTTAAAAATTTTGTTTTTCGGGTTGTAAAAAATTATCATGTGTGGGCTAAAACAACGTTTTAAACCTGCGCATGCCCAGAAACAAGTTATGAGATGGGAGCGCTCGTTCTGGTAAAACTACCATTCATAATGGAGTAAGCACATTCATCACGCTGTAACAGACAAAAAAGCGCGAATCGTCTTTTACTAACAAGGAATCAGCTAAAAGCAGCCCAAAGGCGAATAGAACTTCCCCTTCAGAGTGCCGTCGTACGTGTTGTACGTCACCAAGAAAAGTAAAGAAAATCCCAATAAGCGTATATTGATTGGTTTGCGCAAACGTTATAACATGTACAAACTATGGGATATTTGTATTTATTTTACTAGTAATTGTGGTGATCAGCAACTTATTGCTGGACTGCGATATTGCGGTGGACAAGTCGGACACCTAACCAATGCTTTTGACACTTTTTTGGAGACCAGTAGCAATATTTACAGTGATCAGTGCTTAAAATATGCACTGTAACTGTACTAAGACACTGACTGGGAAGGGGTTAACAGTTTACATAGGACTGCCATTCTGTCAATGTACTGAATGATGGGTGGGTGCCAGCGGACATCGGGTCTGCGAGACCCACTGATCAGCTCCTGCTTTGCGCACACTCACGCCTTGTACCCGGAAGTGCAGGATCACGTATATATACATACATATACAGTATATTCTGCACAGCACGGCCGCCCTGTAGCAGTAAACCTGGTGGTTGAAGTAGAACTATAGGCAAATCTTGTTTTTTTCATTTTGGATAGAGTAAGGCAAGGGTATAACCCCTGTCAGATTTTATGGGTGATTTTTTTGGTGATTTTCTTTTACTTTCACTTTCAATGATAATGGTAAATTGGACAATTAGAAAGGGTGAAACTAATGGCGGCACAGAGAACAATAAAAACCTTACAGGTGTTCTAATCCTTTAGTTATACTTTGAGTAAATCAGCCCCAATTATTTCCATATTTAGATTTTTATGCATTACTATTGAGACTAAAAAGGCAGAGACTACTCAAACATGGCTACTATATTTTTACAATTGCCATGACCTTGCAGTAATACTTTCATGACTTGTCTGTCTCTTACCTTGTCTGTGTATCAGCCTTGGGGCTTGCTCTCTCACACCTGCATGGTTAAGTAATCTTCCCTTAGTGTGGCTCCACCCTAGCCTCAACAGGAACCACTATTGTGTTCTCCAAGCCTGCCTTGCCGTGCAATATTGTGTGTTTGGTTTCCTGTTTCTTGCTTGCTGTGTGCTCTACGTTTGTCTCTATTACCGTGTTCCCGACCATCCCCGCCTGCTTGTGACCCCGACCTTTGGCACGTTCATGACTATCCCTGCCTGCTTGTGACCCTTGACCTTTGGCTTGTTCTCCGTTTATCCTTGTCTGCTAGTTGCCCCGACCTTTAGCTTATCCTCCTATAGCCTACCGTGAGCGTGAGCTGGGAGACCCTGGGGGCCGCGACCTGGAGTCAGCTGCAGCATAGTCCATCCTCACCACTAGAGGCTCAGGTGAATACCTGCTGGCTCTAAGACTCCGCGCCCTGGGGAATCTTATGTTCTAGCTCCCTGTGGGATCTGTGTTGGCGCCCCAGTAGACCTGTCTTTCTGCACCACCCAGGGTTCCATCCACAGCAGTCAGCCGTAGGGTCCACTATCATAGCGGTGCACTCTTGACCCTAACGGTGTGCATCTGTCACCTGGCCTCAGGTGACCTGACAACAATCCTTAAATACTGCATGCCTGGACCACTACTTAATTACTGTATGGAAAAGAGTACCGCTCCAAGCCTTGCGACCTATGCTGTGCTCCCACCCTGTAGTACTGACAGGTGCAGACTCTGCGCTGATCCGTGGAAAAAAGAAATGTTCCTGGACTGCCGCACTCTGATAGGCGATTTATTGAAACAAAATGAACAAAGAAAAAAATCCAAAGCTGTATAACATCCAAAAATTCATGCAACACTGCAATCAATGGTAGAAAGTGGACATAGGGGACAAAAAAACTAACATGTTTCACATCATGGATAGATGCTTAGTCATAATTAATTATTTCCTTCAGTGAATTGACTTCAACTCCTTTTCATACAGTATTTACCCAGTTCTTGAGTGGTTTGCTGTATATACAAATACAATAGTGAATTGACAGTTTCAGGATCGCATGCGATATCTAGGGAAAAAATTTCTGGACACCTACAGTAAATTCCGCATGAGATCTGCTTTAGTGAATGGAGCCCATTGTAATAATTCCAGGGCATGCTAAAGGGAATTAGCAAATAAATGTAAATTGGTTAGACTTACTTGCTTAGCCCTTAGCATTCTCTAGATGTATGGATTTCCTAAGCGCTCACCTCCATTTTGAGACTATAATGCTGTATTTTATGACATAATAAAATAACCTTTATTCAGAAGAGAAAATAGCCTAAAGGACATACATTTTTACCCAATTGGCAATGTACAAGCAGATTCCCTGGATGAATAGCTGTGCAATTTTTTTATAAATAGGCCCAAAACATCATCACTAACTAAGTCATTTTTACCCTGCCTTTTGTGTCTTTCCTATAGCAATTTCCAATGCCCAAACCATTTATAAAGCTTCCTGCTATTTACAGTTGGAAAACTGTCATATGTAGACCAGGAAGAGCAAAACACAGTATTTTTGTACCAGCAGAGACAGAAATTAGTGTTAGGAAACCACTGTCATGTGATTAAAGTTTTTATCTTTTGACAGCAAGTAGTTTTCCTTTTCCTAGAATCTGTGTGCTTCCTGCTTTGCAATGTTCTGATTTCTCACAGGAATAGAACAGGATTATGACTTACATTTTACAAGCAAAAATTGTATATGCAACTCTCCTCAGGCAAGATTTAGATGTGTGAAGTCAATGATTGGTGATGGCATCTCATGACTGAGAGTGTGGAGATTCAGCTATGTGAAGAAAAAGGGAGAAGTACTAAAATTTCTGCAGGAATAGCCACAAGCAGAGGTTGCCGGGAAGATTATATATGTGCAGATGTGTAGTTCTCCTTTAGCCGGCTTTTTTATTGACCCTAATCAGGGCTCAAAATGTCAAGTCCTGAGCTACTAGCCAGGCCTCAAGGCATACTCGCCACCAGTTGCCCCGCCCAACCCCTACCATGTCCCACCCCCTAATCCTGCCCCTAGACACGCCCTCATAAATCTCATGAAATTACACTTAAATGTTTTATGTAGAATTAAGTAATAAATATTAACAACAACTTAATCTGTGCCCAAAAATGCAGCCTGCCCATGTCTACCAATGCAGCAAAATGTCCCCATTTTCCAGCCAGAGTCCCCCCACACACATTGCAGCCAGAGTCCCCCCCCACACATATTGCAGCCAGAGTCCCCCCCCACACATATTGCAGCCAGAGTCCCCTCCCCACACATATTAGCCAGAGCCCCCCCCCACACACATATTAGCCAGAGTTATCCCCCCCACACATATTAGCCAGAGTCCCCCCCCACACACATATTAGCCAGAGTCCCCCCCACATATATTAGCCAGTGTCCCCCCCCACATATATTAGCCAGAGTTCCCCCCCCACACACACTAGCCAGAGTTCTCCCCCCCACACACATATTAGCCAGAGTTCTTCGCCCCCCCCACACATATTAGCCAGAGTTCTTCCCCCCCCACACACACACATATTAGCCAGAGTTCTACCCCCCACACACATATTAGCCAGAGTTCTTCCCCCCACACATATTAGCCAGAATTCTACACCCCCACCGCACATATTATCCAGAGTTCTTCCCCCCCACACATATTAGCCAGAGTTCTTCCCCCCCCACACACACACATATTAGCCAGAGTTCTTCCCCCCACACATATTAGCCAGAATTCTACCCCCCCCCACCGCACATATTATCCAGAGTTCTTCCCCCCCACACATATTAGCCAGAGTTCTTCCCCCCACCGCCGCACATATTAACCAGAGTTCTTACCCCCCCCCGCATCCTACCTGTGCTGGGTAGGAGAGGAGGAGAAGCCGCCGAATGGTTCGCGGGGAACATTACAGCTTTCAATTCAATAGCTGTGAGTGTTCCCCGCAGCGCGCGTCTTATACAGCCCCTCCCCTCTTGTCCGGGAAACTTTGATAGACAGATCACCCATCCAATCCTGGGATGGGTGATCTGCCTATCAGTTTCCCAGAGGGGGGGGGGGCTGTATAAGACGCGCGCTGCGGGGAACACACACAGCTATTGAATTGAAAGCTGTAATGTTCCCCGCGGTTTGAACGCCGTGGCGGCGGCTCCTCCTCTCCTCGCTCGCCCCCCCTGCTCCCAAGCAGCCAGACAGACACTCGCCAGCCCTTAAAAAAAATTCCGGTGAACCTCCTCTCTAAGGACCATCTCACGCAGATTTACGTAGACAGAATGGCCCAGACAGGCAAATGGATGTACAGGTACGTCCCCTTTAATTTGCCGCAACGTGGTCGCGTCTCTGCCGGTGTCCCGCGATCGTGTCATGGAGCTGAAGAAGAGGGAGATGCCAGTGGAAACACATCTCTCCGTTCTTCCTAGTGACTTGTCACTGATCGAATGCTCCCTCTCATCGGGAGCAGCGATCAGTGACGTATCACTTATAGCCACGCCCCCTAACAGTTAGAATTACTCCCTAGGACACACTTAACCCCTTCAACGCCCCCTACAGGTTAACCCCTTTACTGCCAGTGTAATTTTTACAGTAATCAGTGCATTTTTATAGCACTGATCGCTGTAAAAATGACAATGGTCCCAAAATGGTGTCAAAAGTGTCTGATGTGTCCACCATAATGTCGCAGTCATGATAAAAATCGCTGATTGCCGTCATTACTAGTAAAAAAAATATTAATAAAAATGCCATAAAACTATCCCCTATTTTGTAGATATACCAAAAATATGTAGAATAATACGTATTCGCCTAAACTGAGGAAATTTTTTTTTTTTAATATATTTTTGGGGGATATTTATTATAGCAAAAAGTAAAAAATATTGCATTTTTGTCAAAATTGTCGCTCCATTTTTGTTTATAGCGCAAAAAAATTAAACCGCAGAGGTGATCAAATACCACCAAAAGAAAGCTCTATTTGTGGGAAAAAAAGGATGTAAATTTTGTTTGGGAGCCACGTCCGACGACCGAGCAAGTGTCATTTAATGCAAAGCAGTGCCGAATCGCAAAAAGTGACCTGGTCTTTGGCCAGCCAAATGGTCTGGGGCTTAAGTGGTTAATACTGCTATAAATAGGTTAGAAAGTATTTTAAATGTTGTGCGTCTGTGTACACTATCCAGGCTGAACAGCCATTGAGAGATTATTTAGCAATATCTGCTACTAATCTTTCCATATTCAATATTGTAGGAATACAAAGGTATTCCCGTTTACCTGACAAAGACCACCCAGGTATAATCACAGCAATTACCACACTCACCAGACCCATTCAGTACTGAGAGAGAACTTATGAACACAGGAAGACAAGAGTTGATCTGTTTCCTAAATGGGCGGACAGGAAATTATATATGGTTTATATCAACCAATCATAAGTGATTAAAATATATATGAGGGGAACATTGGTTAGAAAAGGGGTGTACATTTCACATCATTAATAATAAGATGACCAACCCTTTAAATATGGCTGCCATACCCATGTCATCTGTTTCCATGACTCATAGTCATATTTTTGGTGTTCCGTATTAAGCAGAAGAACAGGGAATTTTTTTCAGACAGCCATACGCCGCAAAAGCTTTATATAGACAAATAAAGAGAAGTACAGTGGAACCTTGGTTTAAGAGTAACTTGGTTTGAGAGCATTTTGATTTGTGAGCAACTTTTAAAAAATATTTCTGACTATATGGCCTAAGGTATGGGGGCACTTGAGCCGCGAAAAGCCAAACATTGGCCTGCAGTACCTTATTTGGCCTGTTTTCGGCGCTGTCTGGCGCACTCCCCTCCCCCACCTATGGCCGCATTTGGTATTGCATCCCATTGAAGTCAATGCGGAACAAATTATTTTTGTTTCCATTGACTTCAATGGGAAAACTTGCTTTGATATGCGAGTACTTTGGATTACGAGCATACTCCTGGAACTGATTATACTCGTAATCCAAGGTTCAACTGTAATGTTCCTGCAAGCTATATTTTATAGGGGAGTGTGGGGAAGGAAAGTAACTACAATGGAGGGGTAGGTGAACCTGAAAAGAGACAGATTACTGTAAGGACTTAAAAATAATAATAATATTCTACTCATAAAATGCTTTTGTTTTACTAAATTAATCTTGACATTATGATATTTCTTCACATTAAAGGTTGAATCTATTTTCTATCATGACAAATATGGCCTCAGTTGCTCGTTATTATCTAGCTAATCCCCGTTTAATGGTCAACAAAAATAATTCTTCCTAGGTAAACATTGCCGGTCAATAAAAAACAAAACAAAAAAAAACAGGCACAAAACAGAGGTGAAAATGTTTAAAACCTTAGCTTGACAGCACTACAGCTTCTAGCTGTCTATCTCAGCTAGTGTCTGCCCTCCAGGATTAGATATGTGACCTAGTTGTAGCAGTATGTCTATAAATTTGTTTTCCTCATAGAAGATGCTGCAAGTTTATGACAGTTTGAGAGGCTCTGAACTAAATACTGAAGGATACTGAATGAGGTTTGACAGTTGTAATATGTTATTGGGAACAACTGCAGTTTACCTAAAAAAAAACTTTCATTTTACATAGCTCATGCTGTCTAGTTTGTTTTAGTAAACAAAACAGTTTTAAAAAAATTGTTGAAAACATGTCCACCAAAAATATATTTCTGGAGTTTGTCCTAGTTTCTAAAACTTTTTTCTTTTTGTGTTGGAGAGATTGATTTAATAGCAAGTGATTAAGGCAAACAAGTATAAAAACAAAAAGATCTTGTTGTCTATAGTTTTCTCTTTTTTTGTAGTTACTGTTGTGTAACTTGCATTAAACATGCACAAAGTTATCTTACTAGAAACAATCAATTTCTTGAAATTTTATTTTCGACAACCTAGAATTTGTTTTATTTATTGCTTATCATACTCTACCTTGCCAGTGGCATAATGAAAATAATGACAACGGTAACTTTACTTATGGTTTCCGTGGCCTTCAGGCCTATTATTTTATCAAAATTAAACACCCCCTTCTTGAAAGGAACCAAAGCATATGTATTGTCCTAAGTACAGTCATCAATTTACAGTTCTTGGATGAGGAGAAGAACAAACTAATCAAAATTTGCGTTACTGCAAATTTGTGTAAAAAAACGAATTGTGAGTTTTCACCTTGTTATTCATCTAAGGAGTCATTGATTATGCACAAAGCCACCTAAATAAGCTATGCTGTTCAGCTTCTATAAAGAATTAACATATTTCAAGAGACATTCACAAAGTGAGTCATACCAAGAAAGTGCAGCAAGTCAGTTTATATAGAAATTAACTGACCTGTTTCCAGAGCAGAAAAGGGGATCAATGCCAAAATAGTGCAGGTTAGAACTTCAGAAAAGATTGACAGCTTCCCCAACAAAACTTCCAAAGTAGGTCATATCAAACCAGATTGGTAAGTCAAGACCTAAAGGCCTCATTTCAAAACACCCATATAATTGATAACCCTTTTGCCAACATGCCACCTACTGTATAACCAAATTAATCCTTGTGTAAGAAATGTTGAGAGGGGCAAAGCTGCCTGTGTAAAACAATGTTTTTTTTTTCTTTTTTATACTGTTTAGCTTACAGAGAAAACCATGCTGTATAATATTTTGGGCATTTTAAGCATTGTCAAGAGAATATTTGAGGTTCTTTAAATATGTGCTAATGTGTCAGACATAGTTTGAATGTTCTATTTTATGAATACTTTTTTTTTAAAACTCTTTATTGAGAAAGAATCATAACAGAATAACAAAGCAAAAAACAATTGCACACTTTTATATATATATATATATATATATATATATATATATATATATATATATATATATATATATATATATATATATATATATATAAGATAATTATTTCCACATCAAGACAGACAACCATAGCGAATGGCAACACCAACAGTACATTTGAGAGAGATAAGCATGTCGTTTGGTCCCAAAACCCACAGTTTGCAGTATTTCAATGTCAACCGGGAGGTCATAAATAAAAAAAGTGATACATAATACAGGCTTTGTGAAAACCTGAATTAGATGAGACTAGTATGTAATGCAGCGTACACAGAAAATGTATTATCATATAACCATATTTTCATCATCATCACTGTACAAGTTATATTTAGCCATCTGTTCCAAATTTTTGGGTATTTAGCTGGGCACCCTCTGTGAACATACATTACTTTCTTGTACAGCAGTGTAAGATTAACAGCAACAACCCATTCCTGGACCATTGGTGGAAGGTCCTTAAGCCAGGCTTGAGCGATCAGCATTCTAGCCATAAAGAGGGTTTCTTGCAATATGGGAATATTTGCATACCTCGCTACCTTATGGTATATACTGTACACAGTCTGCAATTCTTGTACACACAAAATAATTCATAATTACCACTCTCTGATATAACCCTTTACTTAATAAAAATAAAATAAAAACTGCCACGTGTACACTTAGATACAGTCAGGGGTTTCACATTAGAAGTAGGTGCCCCCTCCCTTCACATCAGAGTATCTCTTTCACACCATTTTTCCCTTTCTTCACATTAGAAGACCCCTAACACCAGGTGTCCCCTTCAAATTAGGAGCCCCCTTTTATATGAAGGGTCCCACCCTTCTAATCAGAATCCCCTGTACACATCAAAAGCCTCCTCCTTCAAATCAAAGTCTCCTATCCTTTACATCAGAATTCCTCCTTTACATCAGGAGCCCAACCCCTTACATCAAGAGCCAACCTTTTAATTCGGTGTCCCTCTTTCACATCATAGTCCCCTTTACATCAAGAGACACACCCCTATATCTGAAGACTTCCCTTCACATCAGGAGCTACCTTTTTAGCATCAGGAGTCATCTATTTAAAACATCAGGAGTCCCCTTTACATAAGCAACGGTCCTTAACCACTTCCCTACCATAGGACGTCATATGACGTCCTGGACTTTAGGAGGGATATCTGAATGATGCCTCCCGCCGCCATCAGGTGCTTCTCCGGGCTCTCTTGTGCCATTGGAGGTCGGGAGAGTGAATCGGCCGCCGCCGGATAAGGGGGATAGAGATTTTCGGTGACCAGATGGTCTCCGGTCATCTCTATGACAGTCGGAGGCCCGGAAGAAAACAAAGCCACAAACTGGCTTTTTTGCTTACACTTGTACATTGCTGCAACTGTATTTATTGATTCTTAACAACTTCAGATGCTTGATGTGTGTATACAGTAATTGTACAATGTACAACTTAAAAAAAAGTGCTAAATACAATTAATAATTAATACATTAACCCCAACTACTATCATCAATAACAATGCCAGTCATTTTCTGGGCTGTAAAGCTGTTATACAGTATGTACGTTTTTCTACAAATGGCAGCACTTGTAATTGGTTAATGCAGATTGCCTTAAAGCTGTTTCCTATGTCAGAGGGAGATGCTAGGTATGGTGGGTATGTCCTCAAAGTCAAAATGCCCATGGATACAAAAATTATTCAGCTCACCAAAAATAGCCCAATCCTCCCTGGTATTTGCTTCCAGTGGACCAGTTTGGTGTATTTCTGAACTTCAAAGTTGAATTTCACCTTGTGTGTTATAGTTGTCCAACAATCCCAAGAGTACATGGGAATGTACTCCCTTTAAATCAGAACTTAAAGTGGAACTTTAGTCATTTTTTCTTCTTTCCATCTATTAAATCTTCTGCCCTTATTGTTTTATCTTTGGATAGTAAAACATTTTATTTTCTGCCAGTAAATACCTTATACAGCCCACTTCCTGTTTATTGTCTGGTAAAAAGCCTAAGCATAGCTCTCTCTCACTCTCGTAAGAGTTTGCCAGGAAGGGAGGGGGGATGAGTTATAAGAGGACCAATGAGAGCTGCAGAGCTGGAGGTGTGCCTCTGTGTGTTTGTGTAAATCTAGGAAGTGAACCGGCAGCAGCTTCAGCTGCCCACAGTTAAAATGGATACAGCCAGACTCAGTGGAGTTCTGCAGCATATTTGGCAAGTACAGAATTACAGTATATTTAAAATAATATGCAAAGTGTTTGGAGGGAGGCTTCAGAATGGCAAAGATGTTTTTATTACAAATAATGTGCGCAGACTGCAGTTCCTCTTTAAATTAACAATAGGAGAGACCATTTTTGTACAAAGATGGTTAAACAGCCCCTTAAGGAAGGAGTCTTTCTGCTGTAACATTTTAGCACTAACATGGCTTCCTTTAGGTTGCCTATATTATTTTTTACACTATTAATTAAAATACTGTGTGGATTTGGTATATATAGAAAAACGAGGGGGAAACCACATCCAAAAAAGTGCGCTGTGAGTGCCCGACTGAAGGTCCGACAGACGCTGCCGGACCTTGCCGGGAAGAAAACTTCAGCGGACATGCGTGGGAGTGACGTCATCGTGGCTCTGGTCACTCATAGCGCTGGAGCTGCTAACCCGGAAGACACTCTGAGGGAAAAATGTCAGCTCCCACGGCGTGGACCGGGATGAGATACCGACGCCTTGTTCTAAGATAAGTATTTCATAATGAGCTAGTAATTGCTGCAAGTGGTTAGAAAGGGAATATTTCAATTCCTGTTGATGGCTGGCAGAGTTTTGATTATCAAGAACTGGAAATCCTCAGTAATCCTTACAATACGGGAATGGATCGCAGAATTGAATTACATCGTGTCCATGGAGGAACTCGTGTCCATGGAGCTTCAACCAGCAAAAACTATTCTAAGTTTAGGAAAATATGGACTCCATGGTGGAGTTTTTATGATTCTCCCCAATTATTTCCTTCTATTAAACATTCAATATGGGTACTTGTTTCTTTTTGAACATTACTCCTGGTCGACCCCCTCTGTCAAATGCTTTTTCTTTTCTTTTCTTTTCTTTTCTCTTTCCCCCTTATTTTTTTTCTCTTCTTTTTCTTCTTTCTTTATTATTTAATATTTTGTTTTTTTTGTTTCTTAGATATTTTGTAAAAGATGGCCTTGACAGTAAATATTTTACCAGTGTATTATTATTTATTTTTGATTAGTGCAGGTTTTTTTTTTTCGAAATGTAAGATTATTTTTTGTTATTGCGCATTTTTGTTAATCAAATTCTAGCTTTGTAAATGTTACCAGGTGTTTTTGTTGCTGCCAAAGTGCGACCTCTTCTAATACAAATATATTATTTAAAATACATTACAGCAGTATCATTCTTAGATGCCTTGTTTTGGCATATTAGAACTGGCATTTTTATGTAGTTTTAAATGGAATGTAAGTCTAAGGCAAACTTATTCAATGTGATCTTTTCTTGACATAATTGCAGCAAAAGTGCATTCCGACCATTTTGTAAAAGAGAGGTCACTCTTTTCAGGTGAAAGCCACAATTCCTTTGAGCGTAGGCTAGCTCAAGCTAGAGTGTTGCTCACATATTGTAGTTCCGTTAGTAACCATCTACAGTGCCTTAAAAAAAAATCATACCCCTTAAAATTTTTCACATTTTGTCATGTTACAACAAAAAACATAAATGTATTTTATTGATAGGAGAGAAGGGTTTGTGGGACTTAAAATGAGGGAACGCCATGTCAAGAGAGAATAATACCTTAAAAATGAAGTTACAGTACATGATTGATTTATTACAATCTTGAATACATATCCGTTATTTTGTATTAAATAGATAGGTAGTCACAAGACTTACTTTAAATATGCTGCTCATAGCATGCAGCACAAATATAAATATACATGGCAGATATACATGGTAAAATAAATCAATTCAAGAACATATGCAATAGAGACAGGTAACTGTTAGCATCTAGTGGCACTCTACGCATTTCCTGGCATTTCAGCCATTCATCAGGAGTGTTATAAAGTAATATACTGGAAAGAAAAATAGACAATGGTAAATGATAATGCCTTTGGAATAGGGGAGGACAGGGACTGTCCCAACAAGGTGGAAACAATTGGGAGACTTACTTTACATCCTCAAAGACAGGTCCGGTATCTGCCTAGGAAAGCAGGGGTACGGGCATGATATCTCCCCCAGGGTTGAGACGGAGAACACTCTGTCCTTGAGGCCACCACCATGTTTCACAATGGGGATGGTGTTCTCAGGGTGATGTGCAGTGTTAGTTTTCCACCACAGATGGTGTTTTGCTTTTAGGCCAAAAAGTTACATTTTAGTCTCAGCTGACCATAACACCTTCTTCCACATGTTTTCTGTGTCCCCCACATGGCTTCTCGCAAACTGCAAACACGACTTATTTTGGCTTTCTTTTAACAATGTCTTTCTTCTTGCCACTATTCCATAAAGGCTAGATTTGTGGAGTGCACGGCTAATAGTTGTCCTGTGGGCAGATTCTCCCACCTGAGCTGTGGATCTCTGCAGCTCCTCCAGAGTTACCAGAGTTCCAGAGTGGGCCTCTTGGCTGCTTCTCTAAATAAACGCTCTCCTTGCCCGGCCTGTCAGTTTCAGTGGACAGCCATGTCTTGTTAGGCTCTTTTAATTTTTGGATGATGGATTGAACAGTGCTCTGTGAGATGTTCAAGGCTTCATGATGCTGTTTGTTCACTAAGGTCTCCAACAAACCTCCGAGGGCTTCACAGAACAGCTGTGTATATACTGAGATTAAATTACACACAGGTGGACTCCATATACTAATTAGGTGACTTCTGAAGTCAATTGGTTCCAATAGATTTTAGTTAGAGGTATCAGAGTAAAGGGGGCTGAATACAAATGCACGCCACACTTTTCAGATATTTATTTTTAAAAAATCTGAAAAAACATTTATCATTTTCCTTCCACTTCACAATTATGTGCCAATTTGTGTTAGTCTATCACATAAAATCCAAATAAAATACATTTATGTTTTTGGTTGTAACATGACAAATTGTGGAAAATGTCAAGGGGTATGAATTACATTTTCAAAGCACTGTAAATACCAGCATGTTACACATCCTTCCTTACCAAACCAATTTGCAGTTTTTAGTGCTGTGATAATTTGACTGACAACTATTCAGTTATGCAACACTGAACTTAAATTAATTTTATATAATTTTTTTAAAAATTGAGATTCCTGTTGGTTGTATTTACTGTTTTTTTTTTTTTTACTATATAAAGCAAAAAAAAATAAAAAATCCAAACATTTGTAAAAAAGATGGTTTCCCTTACTTTTAGTTAAAATAAGAAAATGCTAAGACAGTATAAACAATTAAAAATACCCCTTTTTGGAATGTAAAGACTCCACATGATCTAATTTTCTGCCACAGTTTTTTGGAAATGAACAAACTTAAGATGGGTAATATTGTGTGCTGTTACATTATTGAATAATTGGAACCAGTTACTTTACCCTTACCAAATTTTCACTTATGATAAGAGATGCCAAGAAGATTTACCCACTGGGGTTCCATGTTCTACCCTCCTGCCACATTTTCAAAACTTCAATCATGGCGGCAGCAGATGGATGGAGGTAGCACAAATATCACTGGCAACATCTTTGGCAAAAAAGACGATTCAGCCTTCACATCTCCATGCAAATCTGAAATACTAGTGTTGGGTGGAGAAGACTTTAAAACATGGATATTAGTTCCTTGCATCATTAATGTACTGGTCATATACAGAGGCAAAGGAAGTGAAGAGAATACTGGACAGGCAACATACAGTTGGAATATAGAGATAAGAGGGTTAATGGGTAGATGTGCAAGATAGAAATGTGAAGTTGATAATATACAGAGACAGGATAGAGCTGACATGTACAGGAAAGGAGGGGCGGTGAAGGGGCTAAAAACAGTCATAGCAATATCTGATCTGTTGCTGCCCGCAACCTTCTGTAATGAAGGAATTAATTATTTATTCACTTATTACTTCCCCTCTTCCTCCTTCCTCTTTTCTTCTTTAGATATTGTGACAGTAAGGGGAGGACTTTTAGATCTAAACAGTACTACACTGTCTACATATGTGATTACTGTGATTGGCCATCATAGTGATCACAAGACACAAAAACAGTCTTGTTGGCTTTGAGACTTTAGTCTTTGTTCCATGTGGTCTAATAATGGTAAACACTATAGGACATTATAGGATGGTCGATAAGAACAGTGAAAGCCCCACCCGGCTGTTGCATTACAACTGCCGGTTCTGTAAAATGTAAAGTGTATGTAAACCCTTACTTTGTAAAGCAACCAAATCAGTTTAATCACTTAAAGCGGAGGTCCTGATGATTTTTTTTTTAAAGTCAGCAGCTACAAATACTGCTGACTTTTAAAAGAAGGACACTTACCCACGATGTCGGCACCCAAAGCTGATCTATTGCTTGGCTCTGGGATGCTGCCGCCACCATCTTCGGTAAGGGAATCAGATAGTGAAGCCTTGTGGCTTCACTTCCTGGTTCCCTACTGCACATGCACAACCCGAATGGTCTCTGCTGTCTTCAGGGACCTGTGTGTGTCACAGAGGACAGTGAAGGGGGAGGGTAGCGTAGATAGCTGCAGAAAATGCAGCTATATATGCCCGCGAGTGGGAGCAAATACCTGTATTAAACTGGTCACTGGAAGTTCAACATGACACCTCATGGCAAAGAACTCTCTAAGGATCTGAAAAAAAGAATTGTTGCTCTACATAAAGATGGCCTAGGCTATAAGAAGATTGCCAAGACCCTTAAATTGAGCTGCAGCATGGTGGCTAAGACCATACAGCAGTTTAACAGGACAGGTTCCACTCAGAACAGGCCTCGCTATGGTCGACCAAAGAAGGTTAGTGCACACACTCAGCATGATATACATATCTTTGGGAAATAGACACACCTCCAAGATGACCACTGCCTTGCGAAAGAAGCTCTCCAGACCTAAACCCTATTGAACATCTATGGGGCATCCTCAAACGGAAGGTGGAGGAGTGCAAGGTCTCCTACATCCACCAGCTCCATGATGTCGTTATGGAGGAGTGGAAGAGGACTCCAGTGGCATCCTATGAAGCTCTGGTGAACTCCATGCCCAAGAGGGTTAAAGGAGTAATAAAGGAAAACATTTTTTTTGCTGAAATTACTGTTTACAGGGTATAGAGACATAATAGTTAACTGATTCCTTTTAAAAATGATTAAAAATAGATAAAAATCAATCATATAATGTACCTGCAGTTTCTAGTTTCGTTTTTGCATGTTGTTTCCTGCTTCTGTGATGTACAGAGCCACAGAGCCAATACAGGGCAGTGATGGTTTGGAAAACAAAACTGATTGGTGCTGAGGGGTTTTAGACACACATTAATCACACCTCCTTGATTAGTGACCACAGAGAGAAAGCTCCCAGTACTGTGGTTATCAGGAAACAGACAACCAGGAAGTGTGGAGATCAGAGAAGAATTACAGCAACTTGAGAGCAAAAACGAACAATGAGGACATGAAAACAGCACTGCATTAAGGTAAAGGAAGCTATTAAGATAAAAAAAAATTCCTTTACAAACCCTTTAAGGCAGTGCTGGAAAATAATGGTGGCCAAACACAATATTGACCATTTGGGCCCAATTTGGACATTTTCACTTAGGGATGTACTACTACTTTTGTTGGCAGCAGTTTAGACATTAATGGCTGTGTGTTGATTTATTTTGAGGGGAAAGCAAATTTACACTGTTATACAAGCTGTACGCTCACTACATTGTAGCAAAGTATAATTTCTTCGGTGTTGTCACATGAAAAGATATAATAAAATATTTACAAACATGTGAGAGGTGTACTCACTTTTGTTCATGTCAGCAGGATGCAGAGAAAACAGCATAACTGATCTTCCTAGTGAGGGGCTGTGCAGGGGGCCACAAGTCTGACCACTAGAGTACAGGCAGGATATGCTTCCAAGAAGAATGAAAAATAAAACACTGGAATGGATGCGAATTCATGTATGGCGTGGTCAGTTTGAAGTAGAAAAGCAGGGGGACTGGCAAGATCACAGGTATGGGGAACTTCTCCCCATACTGCTGTCTCACAGAGGGCTTGGATCACCAGATCGTTGCAGGAGCCAGACATGTTACCCTAAAAATTGAGTGTAACTTGTTCCTGAAGGTGAACTTGTCCTTTAAATGCTGTTTGACCTTCTCTGTGCAAAATGAGCCTTTTCTTTTTGTGTGTGAAGTTTTGATTTGAGGGAAGGACATTTACATATGCCTTTTGTTTTTTTTTTGTGCTATTTCACACAAGCTGGGATTTAAAGTGGATGTAAACTCTCACATATACCCAGTGAAGTGAACAGCCTCAGATGATACACAGAGATGAAACAAATCCTCCTACATAAGTTTTACATGTATATCTGCAGTCTTCAGCTTTATATACTGTTTAGAAAGTGCATGTCCTGTCAGAATTTTCACTTCCTAAATCCCCTTGTGGGTGTGGATTCTTGCCATACACTGTGAGACAGCTGATTGGAGGAAAGGCAAACACCCCCACTCCACATAGGCAGAGACTTGCAGAGCTGTCTTGTGAATAGACCAGCTCTCTGCTAATCTATTTATAGTACCCACCGTGACACAAAATGAGGCCTGGTTTTATCACAGTTGACAGAGAACTTGTCAGAAGTGATCATGCTGATAACAGAAGAACAGAGCAGGAGAGGTCAGATTTCATGAATCGGTTTACATCCACTTTAACTCTGGAAACGCCGCTTGATAATATACTGAACCACAAAATGGTTCACCCTTCTTTAAAAGAAGAGCCTGCAACACACAGCAGGGCCTTACTGTTGAAAAAAATATCGCTACTCTCCCAAGGTTCTCCTGGTCCCATTATGTGTTTCAGGAGTGCAGTATAACTTGGCTGTGCAGTATAAAGTGTCACGTGACGTCCAATTTCACTCTGTATCAGGAGTCACTGCCAGAGCTCATTGTACACAAGTGGACCATATATCAATTTGAAAGTGTAGCACTGCAAATTGCACCGTGAGAGCAGCTCTCCCCTTGTAACCTGAAAACTCTGGATTGACAGTAGGGTTCTCTAGAATCCCTATAGAAACAGCTACTCCTCTCCACCACTTTTCTCTAAGTGGAAGTCTCTCTGTCTTGGCCCAGCCCAGGGCCTATGCAGGGATTGCACATACACATATTACCAAAAGTATTGGGGCGCCTACCTTTACACACATGAACTTTAGTGGCATCCCAGTCTTAGTTCGTAAGGTTCAATATTGATTGTCTCACCATTTGCAGCTACAGCTTCAGCTCTTCTGGAAAGGCTGTCCACAAGGTTTGGAGTGTGTCTATGGGAATGTTTGACCATTCTTCCAGAAGCGCATTTGTGAAGTCAGGCACTGATGTTGGAAGAGAAGGCCCGGCTTGCAGTCTCCGCTCAAATTCATCCCAAAGATGTTCTATCGTGTTGAGGTCAGAACTCTATGCAGGCCAGTAAAGTTCCTCCACCCCATACACGCTCATCCATGTCATCCACACTTTGTTTTTCAGGGGTTGGGCTATGCCCCTTAGTTCTAAAGTGAAGGGAACTCTTAAAGTGGTTGTTAAGGCAGAAGGTTTTTTTTTATCTTAATGCATTCTATGCATTAGGATAAAACGCCTTCTGTATGCAGCAGCCCCCCTCAGGTCCCCTAATACTTCCCTGAGCCCCATATCTATCCAACGATGTCCACGAGTGTCTCTGCCATCTCCATGATTGGTTGAGACACAGTAATGGTGCCATTGGCTACCGCTGCTGTCAATCAAACTCAGTTAGCCAATCAGGGAGTGAGGGGACAAGGCTGAACCGTGGCTCCATGTCTGAATGTACAAAACAGATTATAGCGCACAGATGCAAAAATGACATTTATCCTGCAAGGCTAGTTAATGTCTGAATGGATACACTAAGCTGCAGCTTGGCTTAAGAGCGTCCATAACCAGCTGCTTGCTATGGGGACACTCAACAGGAAGCAAGGGTCATGATATCCAGCCAGGGACCTGAGAAGAAGGGGATCTGGGCTACACTCTGTAAAATCACCGTACAGAGCAGGTAAGTATAACATGTTTGTTATTTTAATAGAAACAATACTTTGCAATCATTTTAAGGCTTCAGCATATCAAGAAATTTTTGACAATTTCATGCTCCCAACTTTGTAGGAACAGTTTGGGGATGATCCCTTCCTGTTCCAACATGACTGCACACCAGTGCACAAACAAAGGTCCATAAAGACATGGATGAGCGAGTTTGGGGTGGAGAAACTTGACTGCCCTGCACAAAGTCCTGACCTCAACCTGATAGAACACCTTTGGGATGAATTAGAGCAGAGACTGTGAACCTGGACGTCTCGTTCCACATCAGTGCCTGACCTCACAAATGCACTTCTGGAAGAATGATCAAACATTCCCATAGATACACTCCTAAACCTTGTGGACAGCCTTCCCAGAAGAGTTGAAGCTGTTATAGCTGCAAAGGGTGGGCCAACTCAATATTGAACCCTACGGACTAAGACTGGGATGCCATTAAATTTCATGTGCGTGTAAAGGCAGGCATCCCAATTCTTTCGGTAATATAGTGTATTTCTATATGAATGAAATTCAATTTATTTGTGAAAACGTAATTGAGCAAGCTGATGTTAGAAACTAATTGGCTACCATGCACTGCTGCACCAGATTTTGCACTCCGGCTTTAGTAACTCAACCAGTGGCGGCTCGT
The DNA here is from genome assembly GCF_905171775.1 of Rana temporaria. NCBI lineage: Eukaryota > Metazoa > Chordata > Amphibia > Anura > Ranidae > Rana > Rana temporaria. Next base: position 80,643,742 of record NC_053496.1, on the reverse strand, counting down.
CCATAGGCGCCGCCCCCCCCCCCCCCCCCTCCTGTAGTCACAATTTTTTTTTTTTTTTAATATTGCCCCTTTAAAAAAAAAATGCAAAAAAAAATTCCTTTTGCTACAGTAAATGCACTATATGGCGCCAGCCACGTGCATTATGGGAAGCGTCACGTCAATGCAATCATGAGATTGCAGACGCGACGCTTCATTTGCTGGCTTTTATCCGGCCCTGTCGCGCTTTCGGAAGCGCCACAGCTTCTGCCCGGCGCTCGTAGTATTAACTGTAATGTAAAGCTGCATTTGATGGGGGACAGGCTGCATTTGATGGGGGGCAGGCTGTATTTGATGGGGGACAGGCTGCATTTGATGAGGGACAGGCTAAATTTGATGAGGGACAGGCTGCATTTGATGGGGGAAAGGCTGCATTTGATGGGGGAAAGGCTGCATTTGATAAGGGAAAGGCTGCATTTGATGGGGGACAGGCTGCATTTGATGGGGGACAGGCTGCATTTGATGGGGGACAGGCTGCATTTGATAAGGGACAGTCTGCATTTGATGAGGGACAGGCTGCATTTGATGAGGGACAGGCTGAATTTGATGGGACAGGCTGCATTTGATGGGGGACAGGCTGCATTTGATGGGGGACAGGCTGCATTTGATGGGGGAAAGGCTGCATTTGATGGGGGACAGGCTGCATTTGATGGGGGACAGGCTGTATTTGATGAGGGACAGGCTGCATTTGATGAGGGACAGGCTGCTTTTGATGGAGGGGAAAGGCTGCATTTGATAAAGGACAGGCTGCATTTGATGTAGGACAGGCTGCATTTGATGGGGGACAGGCTGCATTTGATGGGGGACAGGCTGCAGTTGATGAGGGACAGGCTGCATTTGATGGGGGACAGGCTGCATTTGATGGGGGGAAAGGCTGCATTTGATGGGGGAAAAACTGCATTTGATGGGGGAAAGGCTGCATTTGATGGGGGACAGGCTGCATTTGATGAGGGACAGGCTGTATTTGATGAGGGACAGGCTGCATTTAATAAGACAGGCTGCAATTGATGGGGGACAGGCTGCATTTGATGGAGGACAGGCCGCATTTGATGGGGGGAAAGGCTGAATTTGATGGGAGACAGGCTGCATTTGATGGGGGACAGGCTGCATTTAATGAGGGACAGGCTGCAGTTGATGAGGGACAGGCTTCATTTGATGAGGGACAGTCTGCATTTGATGGGGGCACAGTCTGCATTTGATGGGGGGAAAGGCTGCATTTGATGGGGGGAAGGCTGCATTTGATGGGGGGGGGGAAGGCTGCATTTGATGGGGGGACCGGCTGCATTTGGTGGGGGGACAGGCTGCATTTGATGAGGGACAGAGGCTGCATTTGATGTAACACAGGGCTGTATGTAAAGAGGGACTCCACGGTGGGCACCTGATGTAAGGAGGGACTCCGCTGGGGACACCTGATGGCATCCGGTGGCAGGCGACACGCTCGGGGCTCCCACTGATTCTGCATTATGGTGAGTTGAATGATTTCATGTTATATTACAATGTAATAATATAAATAATGCGCTTCAATCATCCTGACACCATAACAACCATGGTGTCGGGATGATTGAAGTATCTTTATCTGCTGATTGTTAAACTTTCTAGAATACACATATTTCTATTGTTGTGTAGGATCTGTCCCTCCCTCCCTCTCTCTCTCTCTCTCTCTCTCTCTCTCTCTCTCTCTCCCTCCATCCCTCCCTCTCCCTCCATACCTCATTCGTCTCAGATGCTAACCACATCACCTTATAGCTACGACCACTATTTTGCTGAAAACACGCCTATTTCCACCAAGTGGGAGGGGTCAAAAAGGAAGGGCGGGGTGTGGCGCCCCCCCATCCAAAAACTTCACCAGCCGCCACTGAACTCAACCCCAATGAGTACATTTCAGTTACCCTAAAGAATTTTAGAGTTACTGAAAGACAAAATTATCTGTACTATATACATTAAATGTGTCTGCAAGGATGGAGTCTTTCTTTTCAAATAAATCATTTGAATTAGTTGTAATTTGACTGCTGCAGGTGAGCAAATGAAAGAAAAAACTGTGCAGGCATCATTTTTAGAAAATATTATAAACAAACCACTATTGCCAATTTTTATAACTTGGCAGTTTATATTAGAAAAACACAGATGGCTCAGACATTAATTGCAGCTTGTCTCAATTTACAATACACAGTGTTATTGCTTTGTTACTACAGATTAGAATGACCTAACCTAAACATTTGTGGCCCCTTTCATAATTTTAACAAATGTCACAAAGAACTTTTGAGCAGTGCAACCTCAGTTGTCAAAATGTTTTGCTTACTGCTTATTAATGAAGATCAGTTTTAGCTGACTCATTTGTGTTTGTGTTGTAACCTTTAATGGTACTCGTTAAATGTCACACAACTAGTATGTATTGTAATGATTTATAATAAATTGGACGAAGATCCTTTTTAATTTTCTTTATAATGGCAATTTCAATTGTGTGCAATGGCTTGTGAAATAAGGAATGTTTTCTGAAGTTACAGCATTAATGTTTTCCACCTGCATACGAATATTGCCTTATACATCACCTGCTGTCAAGGGAGCGTCACTAAATATTGCAAAGCCTGCTGTGGCTTACAGGTAGTTACTTTTTTATCAGTTGATTAGATTGGGGCTCTGTAATATGAAACAGAATGTGCATAGATTCTCAAGCTGTGACATAAACTTTGTTTTATCACCAAATACTAGAGAATCTTTAGAAAATAAACTGGAGAAGAAAGCATCTCTGAAATAAAAGAACAGAGCTGTAAAGTTTAGATGGCTAGCTATTTGTCAGCTAAAGGTACCTCTGATATCATGAAATCATTTAGAAAACATGAAGGGTAAAAAGATGGATTCTAAAGCGTCAAAGGTGTACTAGAAAGCATACATTCAACACAGAAGCTTTGGAAATCTGATCACTGACACCTTATAGTTTTCAGATATTTTTCTTTATTTTGTTCAGAAACAAAAATCTAGGAAATAAATTCTAGGTAAATAAAAATTATTGCACATTCATATTTTATATTTACCACTTACAACCAGAGGGTGGCATTGTCTGCAAAAGCTCTCTACTCACTAAAGGCTTTGTCTGCTGCCATTGTGCTAATAATAGAGACAATGAGATGACACTTAGCAGAGATTGAAACATATTATTTAATCAGTTAACATACCCATATATACTCGAGTATAAGCCGACCCGAATATAACCATAAAAAACTGTGAAAACACGTTGACTCGAGTATATGCCTAGGGTGGGGAAATGCAGCAGCTACTGGGTAAACAATGCCCATTTGCAGTCTAATTGTGCCCAGATATGCAGTCTAATTGTGCCCAGATATGCAGTCTAATTGTGCCCACACAGTCAGCAGTAAAACAGAGTGTCTGTCGCTGTGTAATCCATATGCAGCTGTACCTTTTCATTAGTAAAACAGCGTGTGTCTGCCTCTGTATAATCCAGTCTGTTCCTGTCCATTGTAAGAAAGCCCCGCCTCCTCCTCCTCATCCGTGATAGAGGAACACTGGGAAACTGGAAAACTGTATCAGTGTTCCGCCTATCACAGACAAGGAAGAGGCAGGGCTGTCTTACAATGGACGGCTGAACAGACTGGATTATACAGAGGCAGACACACGCTGTTTTACTAATGAAAAGTTACGGCTTCATATGGATTACACAGCCGCAGACCTGCTGTTTTACTGCTGACTCGAGTATAAGCCGAGGGGGAAGTTTTCAGCCTAAAAAATGGGCTGAAATACTCGGCTTATAGACAAGTATATATGGTACTGTTAGAAACCCAGATAGCAAGGATAACTTGCCACAAATTTGTGGCAGTGTTGAATTGTAAGTCTGTTAACTTGCTTCACATTTTCACTGGCAAGTTGTACACTTGCAGAGCGCTTGAAGCACAAGTTCTAGTTGACACCTTTCCAATTCATATCAAATTTGTGTGGCAAGTGTCTAGCAAGACCAAAGTTGCAGTGGTGAGTCTACAGCAAGAGCTCTGCAAGTCTACAGCATGAAAATTCTGCCACAGTGACCCCTGTGGTGGGGATGACTATTGAACAACATAACTGAACCAGAACTTGCAGCAGACTTGCAGAATGTTTGCAAAGAAAGTTGCATTGCAGACTTGTTGCAATTGTGCAACAAACTTGTGAAGCCTGGAAAGCATAGCAATAGATTATCAAGGCATTTACAAACTTGTAGCACAATTGCTTGCTATCTGAGAAGCATATATGCATTCAGGCAGTATTGGGCTTTCTTGTAAGAATTGTATGTACTATGTGATAAAAGAATGTTTTCTAAAAATAAAAATAAAATAAAAACAACTGAACAAAATTTGTGCCCAGTGAGAATAGCTGTATGGGATCATCCATGCTGAAATGTGACAGGCCTACACTGGATTAAATTATAGTAATATAGTTCTTTAAACAAACAGAACTGACATAAAAATACATGGAAAAAAATGGCAATTAGGTTACATTATTCAGGGAACAATTAAGCAATCATAACATTAATCAGTCAATCTTTACAATACACAGGCAACACAACACAAATTATAATAACACATGGGCAACATGCAGGCAATCCTGACAATACACAAGTAAGTAACAATGTGACAATGTGGGCAATCATCACAGTACCAATGCAACAATTGGGAAACTGCAATAAAAAATAAAGAAAATAGTAATTTGACGCAATATGTTATATTTATGACTAATTAAAGGCCTTTTTGGTATATGAAAGGGTTCAGGTCATAAATCTATTTTTGTAATTACATTTTTGAGCATATTTAAAAGCATTTTTTACTGACATGTCACCTTCTATTTTCTTTAGTCTTCTTGGTTTAATCCAAATTATAAGCCATAGTCAAAAGTCAAAAGTTATTAGAATAATCTCCGAAACCTCCTCATTTAGGTGATTTATTTGCTGGATGACATAGAGATCAAGTTGAAAACAATGTTATCTGCCAAAAACACTATAAATCCATAAAAATTACTTAAAATAAAACAAAAATCTGTTTTTGCTTACCCCTCCACTTGCATACAAGGGGCATTCAAGCCAAACCGGGACTTTTAATTCAACCGTTATAAGAAGGGTTGCTAGCGTGGCACTACTACATGCATTTGTAAGTGGCAAGTGTGTTCTATTAATGATAGGCGGTGCACATGTTGGGGGCCAGTCCAGAGACGGTTAATCAAGATGGCAGACAACAGTGCTAGTGTATGCATTAAACAGCGTGTGGTGATGAAGGTTCTTGTGAAAGAAGGCGTAGAACCCTTGGATATCTACAGAAGGCTTCAAGCACAGTATGGTGATGAGACCTTCAGCTGTAGTAAGATATCTGAATGTTGTAAACGTTTCAAAGATGGCCATAGGTCCTTCAGTGATGATCTAGCCTACAGTAGTCCTTCCTGTGAACATTTAGCATGTGGAACACCTGATCCTGGATAATCGATGCATAACCTGTCATTAATTTGCACAAGAGACAAATCTTTCTGATGATGAAGCAAAGCAAGCTGTTCTAGGATGGTTCAGGCATACTGAAAAATCTTTCTATGCCAAAGTTTTTTAAGAATTTGTTAAACATTGGAATAAGTGTATAAATGTAGCAGGGGAGTATGTAAAAAAAATGTGGTTTCCACTCCTTGAAATTTGTTCTTTTATTATATAAACTCACAATTCCCTTTTTGACTTGAACATCACTCATAGATGCGATTAAGTGAAGCCACTACTGCAAAGGTTTTTTTTATTGTTTCAGACTTAAAGTGTTACTAAAGCCAAGACCCTGCATTCACTATATCTGTTCTCCCACAGTAATGCGAGTATGGAAATGCAATTATTTTAGTAAATATAAGCTGCTAAATATCTTTTTTCGGCAGGTGTTAGAGCAGTCTTGTGACTTCTTTGGGTGTCTGCTTAAAGCTTGTCGAGAGTTTTTTTTCTTGGGAGAGTACATGTGATCAGCCCAGGGCCAATCAGCACTGTCCAGCCAAAGGGTCAAAGGTCCTGCATTCTCATAGGACAATCATGGGAGAATTCTCATTCTCCCATGATTGTCCTATGAGAATGCAGGACCTTTGACCCTCTGGCTGGACAGTGCTGATGGGCCCTGGGCTAAACACATGCATTCTCCCAAGAAAAAAAAAAAAACTCTCGAGCAATACACACCAAACTGAGCATGTGCAGCCTGTCCCCTGGCTCTGTAAATATCTAGTGTTCGACTTGTGTATAACCAGCCTGTTTGATGTTTCCCAAATGATTAGTGCTGCTATCAATGCTGTATCTTGGCCTAGGCCAACAAGGCCCAGGCCTAGAGGAGCACTTTGCAGGGGGGCAGCATTAAAAGAGTCCCCCCTGGCCCAGTCTTGAGATGGACTGGGCCACAAGACAAATCGGTCTGGTGCCCCCCAAAAAGCGGCCGCGCTGCTGCCGGTATGATAGGGATGGCACAGACACAAGGAACACTGACATGGTCACCTATACCTGTCAGTTAGGTAGTCGGACTCTGCTGAAATCCTTTGCCTGTGTCAGTTGTACCTATTATGGAATCTTAATGTTATTTCTGTTGATTGCTGATGAGAAAAATAAACAGATGGATTTATTTGTTCCAGCCCCCGATCCTTCTTTTGGTCACTGCCTGGGCCACATACCTTCATCACTGTGCTATATATTTTCTGCTGCACCACTGCCATGGTTATATTCTCTTAGTCCTTCATATATTTAGCAGAAATTTGTGCTTAAAGTAGAACTATAGGCAACCCTTTTTTTTTTGGATTGAGTAAGGGATGGTTATAGCCCCTGTTATTTTTTTGCCATCCGTGCATTTCCCTTTATTTCCTGCCCCATAGCCAAATAGGAAGTGAGAGGAAATCTCTGCAGATTAAGGGAATCCCTCCCCCATGGCCCTCAGAACTAGTGTCCCCACTGTAAAATTTCAGGGCAGGTCTTAAACAGGAAGGGGTGTGACCTTGACAGGAAGGGGTGGATCAAATTTAAATTAGGGGTTGCATGAGTTTAGTCAGGCCTAGGGCAGCACAAAACCTAAATACACCACTGGCTGCTGGCTATAGAAGCACTGATCATTGTATTCAATTAATGTCTCCAATTTACAAATTAACCTCAATGCACTGTCTAATTGGGCAACTAAGTGGAAAATTAGGTTTAATATTGATAAATGTAATGTTATGCACTTGGGGCTAAGAATATGCATGCATAATACATACTAAGGGGGGTTTGGTAGATCATAAGCTCAATAATAGCATGCAATGCCAAGCTGCAGTTTCCAAGGCGAACAAAGTCCTTTCTGTATTAAGACTCCATATGGACTCCAGAGCGAGAGAGAGATATCATTATGCCCCTGTACAAATCATTAGTACGACCTCATATGCAGTTCAGTTTTGGGCACCAGTTCTCAAAAAGGATATCGGGAACTGGAGAAAGTGCAGAGAAGGAGCCGTGGAGGAGCTCAGCTATGAGGAGAGATAAGAGGAACTGAATCTATTACCTCTTGAGAAGAGAAGATTAAGTGAGTATATGATCAACATGTACAAATACATAAGTGGTCCATATAGTGAACTTGAATTATTCACTTTAAAGTTATCACAGAGGACAAGGGGTCATGCTTTACGTCTAGAAGAAAAAAGATTTAATCTCCAAAAAGGGAAATGTTTCTTTCACAGTAAGAGCTGTGAAAATTTGGAAGAGACTTCCTCCAGAGGTGGTTCTTGCCAGCTCAGTAGATTGCTTTAACCACCCTGGCAGTATGATTATGTAAGATTTTTTGCGTCTCAAAGCAGTACATTGTTTTGCATAGAAATTTAGCATTTTTTTATTGTAGGCCTGTAATTCTTAGTAATAACACACTTAAATCTGTCCAAACAAGAGTCTAGTAGACATCCCGGGTAAGATAAAGTTTGAAACACAAAATCATCAATTATAATATAATAAGTAACTATAAATAATTATAAAAATAATTAATAAAATAATAATAATAATACAATGAATTTCCCCACAAATCACTATTGCTCAATTCTGCAAGTGTTCTAATTTACTATCGCTGTTTTATAGCTGGTCTAAAACCACTTTTGACATAAAGGGACGCTTTATGGTTGCCATGGACAATCTCAAGTTTCCAGGCTGAAAGAACAGTATATATAATATACAAGTGCACGCAGGGCACTGGACAAAGCACTAGGAACAAAAGGGATGTGAAATGATTTGATACAGTAATGTAATCTGTAAGATTACAGTGTACTTTATGTGTTATGTTTTGTGTACTTGAATTTGACACCGGACTCCGGCCCCATGAATCGCTCGCAGGGAATGGAGCCCTGGCACACAGAGGCGCCTGCTGTATTTTTTTTATGGAGATACAATAAATTCGGACTGATTTAAGAGCATGTATGGAGTTGTGGATTGTCCTTTATCCATTCTTTCCTAAATGTACATAATATAAATGGGTAATAATATTTATAGGTAAAGTTGATCCAGGGAAAATCTGATTGCCTCTCGGGGGATCAGGAAGGAATTTTTTCCCCTACTGTAGCAAATTTTTACCCCTTTTCTGGGGTTTTTCGCCTTCCTGTGGATCAACTGTGGGTGAAGGATTGTGTATATGGGATTGTATTTTTTTATGGTTGAACTAGATGGACTTGCGTCTTTTTTCAACCTGACTAACTACGTAACTATGTAACTATTCTGCTAGCTGGGAAGGCTTTAGAAAACAATAGTACAGTGGGAAGGATTTCCCCACCCACATAATGTAGAATGTGTGGATGCTCCCCATCCACACATTCTACATTATGTGAGTGGGGAAGCAGCTCTTTTTTTTTGTTCCACCCGCTGGTTGAACGAAAAACAATGAAACATGTATGGCTGTTGTCCTCAGGACCCACTAACAGGCCAGATTTTAAAGTGGAGGTTCACCCGAAAAGTTAATTTTTAACATTAGATTGATGCTCATTTTGTCAAGGGGAATCGGGTAGTTTTTTTAAAATCGAAGCAGTACTTACTGTTTTAGAGAGCGATCTTCTCCGCCGCTTCCGGGTATGGGCTGCGGGACTGGGCGTTCCAATTTGATTGACAGGCTTCCGACAGGCTTCCGACGGTCGCATACATCGCGTACGACGGCACTATAAAGGGGAAGTTCCATTCGAATGGCACCACCCTTTGAGCTGATTATGCAAATTTCCCTTTTCATAACTTGCTTCTGAGCATGCACTTTTTTCCCCCCATCGTTAAAGCGTACACACGACCATTTTTCACGACAAGAAAAACAACGAGAAAAAATAGAGCAATTCTAAATTTTTAATGGGCATTTTTCTCGTCGAGAAAAATGCTCTGGAGCCTACACACGATCGTTTTTAATGACCAATTTAAAAAATGGCATTTTTCTCGTCCTGAAAACCGGTCGTGTGTATGCGGCATTAGATTTGGTATTTCTACAGAAACGAAGACCAGTTATTCTATGTTATAAGGTTATTTTAACTTAGTTGTCCTTCAAATGCAAGCCTTTTGCTGAACAGTAAACAAAAATGTAGAAAAGTGTATGTTTTGCTATAACCAGGTTACAGCTGTCATTTTCTGGAAGACTCTGATCTAAATTCTTTTAAGACACTTATACTCATGGGGCCAGGATATCTTTGGTTAAAAGTTACATCACATACTATGCGTCTACTTTGATGTGAAACAGCTAAAATAAAATAAAAATCAAGATAGATATAAACTGTACAAAACAGTTCAGATATTTTGGTGTTCTTAAGATGGTCAAATCGGTTAGTACTACACCTGGGTTTCAATATTGTTTTTTCTATTTTATATAATTTAAAGCCCAATTTCACAATTTTCTTTAACCACTTCAGGGTTTTTATTTTTTTGCTAAACAAATGAAAAATGACTAAACATTTTGAAAATTTGTTTCTGTAATACAATTTTGCAAATAAGTATATTTTCTTCTTCACTGATGTGTGCTGGTGAGACTGCACTGATTGGTACTGATAGGCTGCACTGATAGGACTGATAGGCTGCATTGGTGGGCACTGATGAGGCTGCATTGATAGGCACTAATGAGGCTGAACTGATGAGCACTGATGAGGTTATATTAATAGGCACTGATGAGGTTGCACTGATTGGCACTGATGAGGCAGCACCGATGGACACTGATGATGCAGCCTTGATGAGCACTGATGAGGCAGCTCTGATGGGCACTGATGATGCAGCCTTGATGAGCACTGATGAGGCTGCACTGATGGGCACTGATGAGGTTGCACTGATGAGGCTTCACTGTTGGACACTGGTGATGCGGCACTGATGGGCACTGATGAGGCTGCACTAATGGGTACTGATAGGCGGCACTAATATGCTCCACTGATATACTGTACTGATATGCTGCACTGATGGACACTGATACACTGCACTAATGGACACTGATACGCTGCACTGATGGACACTGATATGCTGCATTGATGGACACTGATATGCTGCACTGATGGACACTGATACGCTGGCACGGCTCCAGTAACATTTAACATTGGTGTCTATGGAAGATCTTGGTCAGCTTGGCCAGGCTGTGCCATAGCTGCTCAGTGCTGACCTCTAAAATGAGGTCCTAAACACAGTGGGCCAGATTCACAGACAGCGGCGTATGTTTGAGCGGGCGTAGTGCATCCCATATGCGCTACGCCAACGTAACATAGAGAGGCAAGACCAGTATTCACAAAGCACTTGCTCCCTAAGTTACGGCGGCGTAGCGTAAATGGGCCGGTGTAAGCCCGCCTAATTCAAATTTGGAAGGTAGTGGGCGTGTTGTATTAAAATTAACCGTGACCCCATGTAAATGAATGGCCGAACGAAGATACGACGGCTCAATGCGTACGACGTGAACGTAACCTACGCCCAGCCCCATTCACGTATGACTTACGCAAACAACGTAAAATCCGACGGCTGTTCCGACCTTCATACCCTAACATGACTTACCCCTGCTTTATGAGGGATAACTTTACACCGGACGTACACCTTACGTAAACGGCGTAGCTTACTGCGACGGGCGCAAGTACGTTCGTGAATCGGTGTATCTAGGTCATTTACATATTCAACGCGTAAATCAATGGAAGCGCCCCTAGGGGCCAGCGTAAATATGCACCCAAGATACAACGGCGTAGGAGACTTACGTGGGTCGGATGGAGCCAGAATTCAGGCGTATCTGGTTTTAAGAATACGGCGCATAGATACGACGGCGCATCCTAGAACTTACGCGGCGTATAAGAAGATAAGTCGGCGTAAGTCGTCCGTGAATCTGGGCCAGTAGTTTTTAAATGGACTGTGTATTAGGCACTAGCACAAGTCACATCTAGATCTCTGTTGAAAACAAATGCATTTTTGGTACTACATTATATATGAACCTGTTCTGGCGTCTGATGTGTCCTTGAGTAATCATAGACATAAAATGAGGTGCTTTGACAGTGTTTACATTTAGTACTGGTCCTCAATTGTAAAGATTATTCATTTTTATGTCTGTGTCAGAGCATGCCACAAATCATGCTAGTTACTATCCTCTTCACATCACATGCTGAAGCTAAATCTGGAGGTTTTGCAATACACAGGGAAAGGTTTGATGAATTAGGCTAAATTAGATTATATAAAACTATAAAACAGATTTTCTGACTATAACATAGTTCAAAGTGACACTGAGTCTGATTCGCTAAAAAACATTGGCCCAGATTCTCGTATCTGGGCGTAAAACTGCGGCGGCGTAACGTATGTCATTTACGTTACGCCGCCGCAAGTTTTACAGGCAAGTGCTTTATTCACAAAGAACTTGCCTGTAAAGTTGCGGCGGCGTAGTGTAAATCCCCCGGCGCAAGCCCGCCTAATTCAAATGAGCCGGGTAGGGGGCGTGGATTATTTAAATTAGGCGCGTTCCCACGCTGAATGTACTGCGCATGCGCGTCCCTAAAATTTCCCAACGTGCATTGCGCTAAATGATGTCACAAGGACGTCATTGGTTTCGACATGAACGTAAATGGCGTCCAGCCCCATTCACGGACGACTTACGCAAACAACGTAAATTTTTACATTTCGACGCGGGAACGACGGCCATACTTAACATTGTTTGCCCCTCATATAGCAGGGGCACATTTACGCGTCGCAAATCTAACGTAAATGTCGTAACTTCACTGCGTCGACCGGGCGTATGTTCGGGAATTCGCGTATTTTGCTAATTTGCAAACACAACGGGGAAAACGACGGAGGCGACACCTAGCGGTAAATTGCATAAGATCCGACAGCGTAAGAGCCTTACGCCTGTCGGATCTAATGGTTATCTATGTGTAACTGATTCTAAGAATCAGTCGCATAGATATGACGGCCCAGATTAGGATTTACGACGGCGTACATGGCGTTGCGCCGTCGTAAGCCCTTTGAGAATCTGGGCCTTACTAAAAAATGTGAGTGAATATTTACTTTGTTTATTGAATCATGTGAAAAGCAAATTCCTGATTACTTAACCTCTTGACCACCGCCCCATGTCAAAAAGACGTCCTCTTTTTAAAGATGGATATCTCGGTAACGGCAGCAGCTGCTGCCACAACCGAGATATCCATCTCTTCAGTGGCCGGTCCTGTACACGATAACGGCGGTCTCCACGGCGGATTCGCCGCGAGATCGCCGTTATCGGTGGCGGGAGAGGGTCCCCCCCTCCAGCCGCTCTCCCGCGCCCTCCGCCGCTCACTGGAGCCGTCGGTAGCGGCGGAGGCGATCGGGACCTCTTGCTGGCTGTGTGGGGATGCGAGTGAGGGAAAAATCGCCCCCACCCATCCCCATAGCTCTGCTGGGCAGAAGTGACGTCAAAACGTCAGTCCCGCCCAGCGTCTTAAAGAAACATTTTTTTTTTGTCATTTGAAAAAATGACAGTTTCAATTTTTTTTTCTTTTTTGCATTTAAGTCTAAATATGAGATCTGAGGTCTTTTTGACCCCAGATCTCATATTTAAGAGGACCTGTCATGCTTTTTTCTATTACAAGGGATGTTTACATTCCTTGTAATAGGAATAAAAGTGATATTTTTTTTTATTTCAGTGTAAAAAATTATAAACAAAATAAAAATAAATAAGAAAACAAAATACATTTTTTTAAAAGCGCCCCGTCCCGACGAGCTCGCGCACAGAAGCGAACGCATACGCGAGTAGCCGCCGCATATGAAAACAGTGTTCAAACAACACAAGTGAGGTATCGCCGCGATCGTTAGAGCGAGAGCAATAATTCTAGCCCTAGACCTCCTCTGCAACTTAAAAAATGCAATCTGTAGAATTTTTTAAACGTCGCCTATCGAGATTTTTAAGGGTAAAAGTTTGACGCCATGCCAGGAGCGGGCACAATTTTTAAGCATGACATGTTGGGTATCATTTTACTTGGCATAACATTATCTTTCACAATATATAAAAAATTAGGCAGAATTTATTGTTGTCTTATTTTTTAATTTAAAAAAGTGTTTTTTTTTCCAAAAAAAGTGCGCTTGTAAGACCGCTGCGCAAATACGGTGTGACAAAAAGTATTGCAATGACTGCCATTTTATTCTCTAGGGCAGTGTTTCCCAACTCCAGTCCTCAAGGCACACCAACAGGTCATGTTTTCAGGATTTCCCTCAGATGAAACGACTGTGGTAATTACTAAGGCAGTGAAACTGATCAAATCACCTATGCAAAATAATGGAAAGCCTGAAAACATGACCTGTTGGTGTGCCTTGATGACTGGAGTTGGGAAACACTGCTCTAGGGTGTTAGAAAAAAATATATATAATGTTTGGGGGTTTTAAGTAATTTTCTAGCAAAAAAAAAACTGTTTTAGTCTCGTAAACACCGAATCTGAAAAACAAGCCCGGTGGTAAAGTGGTTAAAATACCCTTGTGTAGTCGCTTTTTCCATGATTGGATATTGCAAGTGAATATAAACATCATTTTTTTCAGTGAATATTCTCAACTCAAATCAGCCCCATTGTTTCCTGTGCTGCATTAATAGTTCATTAAATGATTATATCTGCTTCTGGGGCTTGGTTTTCAGCTAATAATAATTTGTGTAAAATCATTTGAAAATAGGAAGGAATTTATATTTTTGCTATAGTCCAGTTTTCGCAATAGCAGGAGATTTAGAGAGCCGGTTCACATGTATCTCCACTGCGGCTCCGGTGAACATTTGCACAGGGGTCCTGTATGTTTTTTGGTCCGTTTCAGGTCAGAATTCAGCCAAAAATTCAGGCTGAAATCGGACCTGAAACTGTGAATGGGGACACTCCGGTCCCCTGCTGTGAGCCAAAATGCGAAGATAGTGTGAACCCAGCCTAAGTGATTATGATACTTGCCTTGCAATATAGGATCTATCATGGGTGCACTAAATAAGATCCAAACCATGAGTTTGTGGGCACTTGTGGGTATTAATTGATATGTAAATATAACTGATTGTAAACCCTTACATGCGGTATGCTCATGAAGTGACTAGCCCCAGGTGATGCACAGAAATTAAACAAATTCTCCCTAATAAATTGTACTTGGTTATCTGCAGCCATCTTTTTTCTACAGCTATTCAAAGGGCAATTTCCTACTGTGTTCTGAAAGGGAGAGAGGGGCCATCTCCAAAGATTCTGTGGTCTAGGCAAGCTGTCAAAATGCAGATAGCAGAAGAATGACAGAACAGACAGAAATCACATTTGGTGCTTTAGATTGAGGCAAGTATACACTACAGAAATATATGCTTTGTTTATTTTTCAGAAGTTTACAAACACTTTAAAGTGTTTATGTCCTTACTGTAAGGTATAGTAAGTGGTGGTATGCCATAAAAGCAGACATCCTAGAGGTCTATGTGTATTTTTAAGATGCTTTTATGTGTAGGTAGAATTATTTGTTACAACATAAACAAGTTACTTATATCTGTTAACTTCTCTTCAGAAAAAATATTTCAACATCCATGTACCAGGAGTGAATCTCTGCTGCAATCATAAAGTGAATCAGACAGAAATGGCAATGGAACTATTAAATTAGCCATTTTTAAACCCACCTAGCCTAACATTATCCCCACTGAAGTCCAAGACCAAATAATGCCCAATGACATTACATCACTTTGGATACCTGGGGTTAATTTACTAAAGCTAAATATTGCAGAATCTGGTGCAGCTGTGCATGGTAACCAATCAGCTTCTACCTTCAGCTATTAAACTTTGACAGTAAAACCTTCAAGCTGATTGGTTTCTATGCAGAGCTGCACCAGATTTTGCTGTTTTAATAAATAAACCCACTGGCCCGGATTCAGAAAGGACTTACGACGACGTATCTCCAGATACGTCGTCGCAAGTCTAAATGTGTGCCGTCATATCTTTAAGCGTATTCTGGAAACCAGATACGCCTGAGTTTGGCCAAGATACGACCGACGTAAGTCTCCTACGCCGTCGTATCTTGCATATTTACGCTGGCCGCAAGGGGCGCATCCATAGATTTACGCATTGAATATGCAAATTACCTAGATACGCCAATTCACAAACGTACTTGCGCCCGTCGGATTTAGCTACGCCGTTTACGTAAGGCTTACGTCTGGTGTAAAGTTACCCCTGCTATATGAGGCGCAGCTAATGTTAAGGTATGGACGTCGGAACAATCGTCAAATTGTACGTAGTTTACGTAAGTCGTACGTGAATGGGGCTGTGCGTAGGTTACGTTCACGTCACAGGAATTGAGCCGGCGTATCATAGGGAGTAAATTCGACGTGATACTGAGCATGCGCGCGCATACGCCGTTTGTTCGGCCATGCATTTACATAGGGTCACGCTTCATTATAATACTACACACCCACTGCCTTGCTTATTTGAATTAGGTGGGCTTACGCCGGCCCATTTACGCTACGCCGACGTAACTTTGGGAGCAAGTGCTTTGTGAATACTGTACTTGCCTCTCAATGTTACGTCGGCATAGCGCATATGAGATGCGCTACGCCCGCTCAAAGATACGACAATGTATCTGAATCACGGCCACTGTGTTTATGTTTCTGCAGTGCCAGGAACGTGTCATATCTCAGAAATGATGTGCTGGGTACAGACTGGCATGCAGAAGAATGCCATAAATGATGTGGCTTACAACGTTGAACATCATGGTTGGCCCTGAATTATAACATGGAACGTTATTATTCTATTTTTTATTTCTTCATTTAATCAAAGGTCAAATTCAACCAAAGTGCCTGTGTTTCTTTACATTGAACAAAGTAAAAATGGTCACTCATATACCTTGTACTCATTTCCCTTGGTGTGTGGATGGATAGATAGATAGATAGATAGATAGATAGATAGATAGATAGATAGATAGATAGATAGATAGATAGATAGATAGATAGATAGATAGATAGATAGATAGACAAAGTAGTCCAAACAAATGCATTGCCTATCCTGTAAAACTCTACAGAATGTGAATATTTAAAAGGAATGTTAGAATATCTTATCTTCTGTAGAAATCATACAAGAAAAGTATGTACAATATTCATGTCACAATAAAATAAATACACACAAACACTGTATAAGCATTTTATTAATAAAACAAGTTGGGAAATTAAGAAGAAAAGTAAGCTGTTAAGTCCCAACAAGATTCCTGGAAACTGTTGGGAGCTGAACAGTGCTAAAATGCTGCATAAGCACCGCAAAACTGCTCTACACTTTATGGGCAGTTTTTGACAGCCTTAGTGTGAAAGGGGTCTTAAAGAGACATACAATTATCAAATGATTATTAAACAGTCAAATTAATACACAAGCCTCAAAGAGCCATTTATTTCCAAAAAATGCATACTGTTCAAATGACAAAGCCTGTGGATAAGAAAACTATATGATAGATGCAAGTTCATCAGTACATTAGCACAGTATTCAACTAACACTTTAAGTATTGTGAAGTGAACAGGTACCTTCAAATGATTTTGCAGATCATGGTCACACTGTCATATATTGTCCTAAAGAACCATACATTTTAACAATCCTTTATATAACATGGCAGTGGGCGTGCTGTTCCGTATTTGACATAAAATGTACTGGAAGTAGACAAAAAGATGTTAATTTGATGCTAAACCAGCATAGAACCGAGGATGCATGCACATTAGCCAAATAACTTTTTTTGCATTTCCTGTCATTTCTTTCAAGTAATATGGCAAACAGGCTATCACACCATAGACTGTCCAATGTATTCCAAGAGTGAAAAGGACACTTATATAATGACGTTTTGTTTTTTAACTTAAAAAAAAAATATATATATATGCTTGTTATTGCTGTTTGTGTCCATTGTGCCATTGCTTATTTCACTAAATTGGTTCTATATGTGATACATATCACTAATTGGACAGCATTGGTCAAAGATTACAAATAAATGATAATTAAGCTTTGGCTACAAAATAATGTAATACTGAAAGTCTCTAATGATTGTTATGGGCAGCAACACTTAAGCAATAGCCTCAGGTAAAAGCCAGTGTGCCAGGATGTCAATCTATCACATTGCTGTCCAGACAGATGTTTAACACGAGATCCAGATTTCACAGCACTGGAGAGCTAAAACAAAGCACAAAATCATCTGTCAGATACTACATCTGTGCATAGCTAATATCTCTTCTTGCTTGTGAGACTGCTTACTTTGTTTCAGATACATTATTTATGATTCTTCACTTATTGATTTTAAGGCTAAGTTCACCTGTAAAAAGAATAATAAATTCATGGTTTTTTTTTTGCAGGAAAAAAAATGGGCATTTATTATCAGGCTCCTGCACACTTTTCCTCTAGTGGTACAGGCTTTCCGTTTGGAACACTGGTGGAAGAGTCAAAAGATTATAAGAGTGATGTTTATTCCACTTGTTTTCTATTGAAAACTACAAGTCTGTCGGCTGCTGTGGCTGACAAGACTTGTAGTTCATTCATTTACAGATCTTTGTGACGAATGACGTGGCTTTCCCTGTGGAGCCCTGCATAGCTGTGCTGATTTAAAAAATGTTCTAAAGAAATTTTTCTCTTACTTCTGCAGTCAAATTGTACCTGTAATTAAGGATATCCTATTTCATGCAGGCAGCTGGATCCTGTAGAACTCGTCTGTGCTGAGATGCCCCATGCTCTTCCTGGGGCTGAACTCCAGGTGCTGAGGGAGTAAGTAGCTTAGGGTCCTCTATGAGCTGCAGCAAAAAAGTCCCACAGGGACCCGCCCCTTCGTCCTCATTCAACCACTGAGAAAGTCCATGCTCCGTGTATACAGCATGTAATATGTTCTCTGAGTGGGAGACAGTTGAATAACTAACAGTATTCTCTCCTCTATTCAAAGATCATGTTACAATCAGTGTACGCTATGCATGGACGTGTGTGAGAGAGTAGGAGTGTCCCCATGAGACCTATTTCCCTGCAGTTCACTGAAGATACAAAGCTGTTAACTTCTTCTGTTCAGTCTTCCACAGCTTCATCTATCATGTGAATTTCAATTTTGGCATTTGCGAATTAGCAGGTCACTGGAGCGTTTGCAATAGCAATAATATATCAGCCAGAATGTATCTACAAGAGTCCAGTCAAGAAGTCCATTTTTAGATTACCAAAATAAAAATTATCTTAGCGTACTGCATAAGAATGTCCAAAATAATATCAGTTTTCAATGTAATGCTTATTTAAAGCTAACAAATTCCAAAGGCTCATTAAAATATTCCCAACATGACTTGTTGGCTCATTTTGGCAGAATCATTGAAGTATAGTAGTATTTTAGGCAAGCACTAAAAACCATATTCAGAAAACGAGAGTTGATTTTTTTGTGACATTTACTCATCAGGCTGCTGTTGAATTTTTAGCTTTCTGTGCAGAATTCATTATCAATTATTCACATATACTAGGCAAGCTATCAATCTTGTCCTGTTCAGTAACTAAAAAATAGCAGTGTGTTATTACAATGTGTAAATGCTTTGAACTATATTTTATAATAGAGAGACACATCAGAAATGAAAACTAATTACTCCAATGAAAACAATTATAAAGAACAAGCTATGTGTACTATTTTTCGCCTTCTAGCAGCAGCTCCACAGGTGAACTCATGAAACTAATGGAAAAGCAGAATACTTTACATTTTTGTTCCTGTATGTGATCAAACATCCTTCTCTGCATACCATAACCTGTGATGCAATGCAAACTTTCATTACTTTGCTCTGTATGAGCTGTGCTGTCAGCATGCTATAATCGAAAAAGTGAGCACAGAGTATGAGAGTTTGTCAGACATTGAGCTTCTTTCCTGTTGCTAGGAAAGTAGATAACATTGATAATTGGTTGTATTAAGTGATTTTAAGAGCTCTTTATTTTAATGGCTGTTTTTAAAAGTACATTTTCACAAATGTAGTCAGTACCATGCTGATAAAGTCAGAATTTGAACTTTGATAATAAGGGAAACTTTGGTAAATTTTAACATACTATTTTGTAACATTTAATGTTACTAATGATGTCATGTGTCAAAGGCTGGAGATATATAATGCTACCAGAGCTGAAAGGCAACTGTGTTATCCCTCCCATACACCATCCCCTATTTTTAGGAAGCCCTTAGGGCCGCAATATGGGGAATGCATATGCCAGAATCCTTTATGCTTAAAAATAAAGTTCATGCAGCTTTTTGGTAATTTTTAGTAAAATGCCACATTCACAGTCAGTATATATGCTACAAATGTTTACCTGAGCTGAGCAGAAATAAATATTACCGTATTTATCGCGGTATAACGCGCTCCCGCGTATACCGCGCACCCCTAATGTTGCCCCCGAAATTCCTGTAAAAAAAAAAGTTATATGATTTTATTACTTACAGTTTTGGTGTCTTCCCAGCGTCCATTGTCCGGTCCGGCGTCCATCTGCGGCCTCGACGGTGTCCTCCCGGCTTCTCCAGCACGCGCCTCACGTCGAGTCCCCGCTTCCCGTGCTCAGTTCGAACGCCTCCGCCGACATATACCGAGTGCAGTACACTCGGGTACATTCGGCAAGGCTCGGCTTAGCTCGCGCTCACGCTCTGTGACGTTTATGCGTGAGCACGAGCGAAGCCGAGCCTGGCCGAATGTACCCGAGTGTACTGCACTCAGTATATGTCGCGCAGGATTTTAAAATGAGCGCAGGAAACGGCTATCGGCGTATATCGCGCAGCCACGATTTTCCCCTTATTTTAAGGGGAAAATAGTGCGCGATATACGCCGATAAATACGGTATGTTATAACAGGCTAGCCCCGTGAGAATTTTTTTTAAATGAATAAAAACAACCAAACTCTTGGAAAAACCCAAATGCTATGCAAGTATTTCTTCCCTCGGTACTGTATGTGATACCCGCTGTGAGTGAGGTGATCGTTTCCACTCGGTCCGATTACTTCCATCCACCCTCCAGCTGTCTAAACTGAGGATATCGACTTTGGATCAACTCGGATTTCCTGCGTCCATCGTCCTAACGACCTATTCCAGTCCAGAGTGTGTTTGACTTCCAGGCTCAATTCTGGTAAGCAGGCTTGTACTTCTATGTGATATTGGTGCCATTAGGCTTTTCTTCACTTTTCTGTCTTTGTGGAACCACTTTTGTTTGAAGCATATCAGGACTTTTTCTTTTTCCTTTTTGCTGCCATTTAGTTGTTGGCAATTGGACTTTTATACCATTTAACATATAATTATGTGGGTACATTTATACTTATGCACCTAACGTGGTATTTATATTGTTTATATTTAAGATAATTTTCACTGTTTTTATTTTCATGTTGGTTTGCAGCGCAGTTTTTCGTATTTTCTTTTGCTTTATTATTTGTGTTGTCACACAAGTTTGTCACTGCTGCTTTACATTCATAATATTGCATTTACTGCTAAATTAGATGCATTTTCAGTATTTCACTTATTTGTATTGTGTTTAGTCACCATTAGGGAGCGCTGTATTTTCTCTTCTTTTCTTGTAAAAACCCACTTGGCCATTTTTAACCTTGGTGTGTCTGGGGCTAGAACACTGGTAACTGGGTGTCAATGCATCATACAAATAAAAATTTTAGTAATTCTATTAACCATTTGAAAATCATTGGGGGTAAATGTGTGCTTTATTATACCAGTATCCCCCCTCCCCATCAATAAGCTTGAGCAGAAGGAAACACAGTTAAAATGTGCTTAATCCTTCAGGCAGTAGAGAAAGGAACAATGCTAACAAGGTTTATTTATCTCAGAAACTTGCCATTCTGTTTTTCTAACAGAAACTTGTAAAGGAATCTCCACTATGTGGATTAAAACATGCCCTTCATTAGAGAAAGCAAATAAATGATAAAGAAAAAAAAAAATACAAATGTTTTAAAGAAATCGAATTTCAAAGGAGCCAAGTGAAATAGCAATGATATTTGGAGTGAAGAAAATAGACATAAAACCAAACAGTTCAGAGCATTAAGAAAGTATCTCTTAGAGAAAATCTCTTAGTGGAAATATGAAATAAAAATATAAAAAAATTTAGAAAAAAAATTGAAATTCAAATATTAAGATTCCTTTACATCAGTGGTTCTCAACTCCTGTCCTCAGGACCCACTAACAGGCCAGGTTTGCAAGATAACTGAAATACATCACATGTGATATTATTGGCTGCTCAGTGATTGCAGTATTCTAGTCTGCATCTCCCCAAGGTAATACATACAATCTGGCCTGTTAGTGGGTCCTAGGGACAGGCGTTGAGAACCACTGCTTTACATGATTCCAGAATTAGGAAATCATATTCTAGAAAGTCAAAATCTGTATTTTTTTTTAAAAAAGTCACATGCCAAAATTCTGAAAAAAAATCCTGAAATAGATTTTCATACTTTCCTCAGAAAGCAGAAATTTTTGAAATTCGGGAACCTGAAATCAGAAATAAGTATTCAGAAATAAAACGAATTGGAGAAATCAAAAATTAATATTCAGAATTCCTATGTAGCAATTTAAAATCATAATTTAGATTACAGTTTTTCTCTATTGGTTTGGCTCATTTCTTGAAACAGAAATGACATTCTCAAAACTCTAAGATCATTTGGCAAAACAGTCTTACAGTTCAGCACAACACTATAACTCAGGTGCAAAAGCTCATATCTCTCCCAAAACTGTTCACTCTTGCTTCAAAACCGTATTCATTTCCCATATAAAGAGTCAGTGCCCTCAAAATGGCAAATATTTTTCTCAATTGATTTGGCTCATTTCTTGATACAGACCGGACGTTCTCAGCTCTCTTGGTACTTTTTCCAAAATAACCTGGATGGTTCGGCACAACACCATGGTTCACCTTCAAAAATTCATATCTTTCCCAAAACAGTTCACTGTGTCAAAACTAAATTTCTTTCTCATTCAAATAGTCAGTGCCCCCAAAATGCTTCATCCCTTTGGCATTGTGTAAGCACTGCAAGTCAAAATGTTTAGATGTTTTGTCTCTATGGCAGAGGACCATTGAAATATCTAACTGAATACAATTGTGTATAAAACTGAAAAAAAAAAAAAAAAATTGGGGGGTCGCCTCCAAGGTTTGACATCACACATTGCACTCATACTGCCAAGGAAAAATTACTTTACAGTATTGTAACCATTATCATTCACACACAAAGTACGTATTTATCGGCGTATACCGCACACTATTTTGCCCTAAAAATCAGGGCAAAATCGTGGGTGCGCGGTATACGGCGATACCCGCTTTCCCGCCACATGTTTGAATACTGCGCCGGCATATACCGAGCGCAGTACACTCGTGTATCTTTGGGCAGTCTCGGCGCCTCTCGCGCTGACGTTCTGAGTGTACAGGACGTCAGCGCGAGAGTTGCCGAGCCTGCCCGACGATACACGAGTGTACTGCGCTCGGTATATGTCGGCGCAGTATTCAAACTCAGCACGGGGAACCAGCGGGGAGGACGCGAGGACACCGCAGAAGGATGCCGGACCCGACGAAGAGGACACCCGAAGCCGCAGAAGGACACCGGACCTGACGAAGTGGACACCCGAAGCCGCAGACGGACGCCGGACCCGACGAGGCCGCCGATGGACGCCGCGCAAGACACCAAAACTGTAAGTAAAAAAAAGGATTTGGGGCAACTTTAGGGGTGCGCGGTATACGCGGGAGCGCGTTATACCGCGATAAATACGGTAACTTCCATACTTCAGAGTAAAAAGAAAATGTATACAGCATAATATATACGGAAATATAAATGCACAAACATGAAACAAGGAAAATTACATGTAGCCTACAATGCTGTAAATAAAGCTGGAGTTTTACAACTACTGTAACATCTCTTCACTGGTCGCTGTCCTCACCCTCCCTCTCCTGTCCACCGTCCTCACCCTCCCTCTCCTGGACACTGTCCTCACCCTCCCTCTCCTGTCCACCGTCCTCACCCTCCTGCCCATCCACACGCTACTGTCTGTCTGGCCACAGATTTTCGTCAACATCACAGCGTATATTCTCCCTTGCGATGCAACGAGGGAAGAAACAGCGTGCATGTTGCAACCATCCCCTACACTGATCTCCTGTAATATCCTCACAGGCAGCGACCATTGCATGGAGCAGGGACCTCTGATCTTGAGCCCGATGCTCATACACTCTCCACCTCCAAGCGGAGAAAAACTCCTCAATAGTATTGAGGAAAGGAGAGTAAGGTGGTAGGAACACCATATCCATCCTTGGATGAGCAGTGAACCAGGCCCTGATAAGCGGGCCATGGTGAAAATTCACATTGCCCCATACAATTATATTTTGTGGTAGGTGAGGCCCTATGAGACCTCTCTCATTTTCAGGGATCAAATCCAAATGAAGGTGGTCCAAGAAGATAAGGAGCTTCTGTGTATTGTATGGGCCAAGACTGGGGATGTGAGTGGCCACACCATTCTCAGAAATGGCAGCACACATAGTTATATTGCCCCCTCGCTGTCCTGGGACATCCACTGTGGCCCGGTGGCCAATAAAACTACGGCCACGTCTTTGGCCCTTGGCCAGGTTGAAGCCAGCCTCATCCACATACACGGGTATGTGAGAGGTCTCGTTTCCTTCCAGTGCCATTATTCTCTACAATAGAGTAATAGAGTTACAGACAGCTACATAGGAATGTTCTATGTTCCACAAGTTCAATATACTACTGGCCAGTATTCCAGTGGTTCCAAACCTGGGGTACATGTTCTTCTAAGAATTGGGGGCCCAGTTGAATACTGGGGCCCCCGCCACAGCTTTAAATTTTCAGGGCCAACATGGTCCCGGAACCAGGAACACCGCGTGGCATGCGCACCCCTATCTGGTAGGCCATCACGCCGGGGGGCCGTGATGTGTGGTCACCCTAAAGGTGGGTGCCACCTCAGGAAAAGAACCCCGCCTCAATGGCGTCTGCTCCAGAAGTATCCCCCAGCATGCCCCGCGAGAGAAACTCCCTCCCGATTGGCTGCTGGCAAGAGGCACCCCAGCCTGGACTCCACTGTCGCCCCGGGGTGGTATGACACCCCAGCAACCACAGAATGGACCCGCAGCACAGCCCAGCTGAAACAGAGACCCTTTGTAAAATTGCAATCAGAATCAGAGTCAACTACACTCTGATTATCCCTTAACTTTTACAGTAATAGCACCGGTACTTGGAAGTACACAGGCGCTACATCTACAATATTTTTCTTGTCATTGTTAGTATCATATGTAACATCCCACTGAGGTAAGATACTGTTATACTGTAGGCCTATCACACACACTAAATGAATATGTAAATGAATAAACATATTTGTTGCTCTATGCACAGTGTCCTGTCCTATACATTATATAATTCCATTATTGATTGTGAGGCCATGGCTGATGACATGGTCTATAATTGTGGCCCGAATTTCATCAGGGACAGCATGGTGTCTTCGTGCTCCTCGGCCTCTTCCCACTATTCCACCACCACACACCCTTACTCCTCCTCCTCTTCTTCCTCGAGCAGACAGTTGCCATTGTTCATTTACTTGGCCAGGTGACTCCATGTTCAGAAAGTGTACTGGTCCTGCATGGTCAAGCTCTATATATACATGTTTGGCAGCATTCACAGTTATGGACAGCACCTGTCAGGTACAATAACTAAACATACTGTTTGATTGGTCATCTGAGACCAACCCCAACTCCTCCTTCGTTAGTCAAGTTCTAGTTGCACCTGACTGTCAATTGCTGTAATCATTTTATCAAATGTTCCAAGAGATTCATATATGGTATTCATGGTATTATGTTCCTGAATAATTTTGACAATTGAACAGACTATTGTGCATGTGATGACTTAAACAATGAAATGACGCTGACACGTTTTGGAGAGAACGACCATAAGACTGAAGAAATGACAATCAGTTTAGATCAACAAGATTTATTCAATTGGAAATTGTGCTAAATGTAGGCTACTTGTACTAAATCATTTGAAAAATGTACTGAGACAGTGAGACATGTACTGAGACATTTGCAATTTGATGAAATGAATGAGAAATGCCATTCAGTTGTGAACAATTGCGAAGTGGTTTGGAGATTTGTCCATGTTGTTTTGAGAATGTCATTTCTGTTTCAAGAAATGAGCCAAAACAATGGAGAAAAACTGTAAGAAAACAGATGGCACAAATCTAATTTCACAAATTAGTGACTACATTTCTGAATTAACAGTTCAGGAATCAGGACACTACGAACAAGAACTAAAAAGGCCAGGAGAAAGATTTCACCTGCTTTTTAAATATTATGGACATTACTAAAGATAGGTTCTTTCATAGCGAACATATAGTGAATCAGTAAAATATTGCATTATGGCCAGTAGATGGAGTTGAGGATAATAGAAAATAGACATCATAGTAAGAAGAGATAGAAGAAGGATGAGCAGAACACACCTGGTTTTGGTTCAGACATATGTAAAGTTTGGGTGCTGAATTCCAACCCAATTAAAGTCAATAGTAACTGAATGTTAAAAATCTGTCCTGGACATTTTCTAGGCTAACGGGCAAGGGACTCCCAAAAAAAAAAAAAAAAAATGGCATAAGGAGTCTGGGCACTGTCATGGAGGACGTGTACCAAAGCAAAAATGTTTTTTTTTTTATTTATTTATCCAGGGAGCAGTTGTTTCAATAATGCCTGGGGGATGCCCTGACCCAACATGTGAAGTGACATATATGTGCAATGTATACAAACTACTACAGCAACACTGAAAAAAATGTGGTTACATTGCCAGCAAAATGACAGCTCCCAGTTGCTTCATTCTGTTTGTAAACAAAGTGGCAGCGGATTCTATTCATCGATACCAGACCCTTATCCTTGATCCTCCACAAAAAAAACAGCATGGGGACTCCCCCATAACTTATACTCTGCTCTTTCGGTGTAATATGAATTTTAAGAGACCACCCACAAACAAAAAAACAAACAAGCAAACAAAAAAAAAACAGTGCCCCCCCACCAAATTCCATACCATACACTTATCTGAGAATGCAGTCTGACAGGCTAGGAAAGGAGGGGGGGCAAGAGTGCTCTAAACATGAGAGGGAACCTTGTCCCAATTGTGATGAGCAAACCTGGCCTAGTGGTTGTGGGAGTCTGTAGGCAAGGGGCTTACAAGAACCTGAAAGCCCCCTTTAACAATAAGTATCCCCCAGATACTGCTCCCCCATGTGAATGAGTAACAGGGTACCCCTACTCATTGAAAGGAATAAGTTAAAAAAAACTTCAGGAAATGGTTTCAGTGAAAGAGATACCCATTCAGGTCTTCCCCTCCAGGCTGACATCAATCAGCTTATACGTTTTAGCTTGCACTTAATTTGAAAGGGGTCTCATCCTAGGACAAAACTGGAAGATGTGAAAGAGTAAACCTTTCTGCCTATTACATCAACAGCAAAATTCAGAGATCTGTGGATAGATTTTTTATGCAGGACCCCTAATAGTCTGTACCACCTAAATACAATTGTATAGCCTGATTCTTAAAGTGTGTTAGCTATGAAAGAATCTCTCCCATTGAATAAGTGCTGTATTTCTGAATCCCAGTTTCCTTCCTTGGCTTTGTCATCAATGGATGACATTGCATAGGTACGTGTTCTAAGGCTGCCCATCGTTTATGTTTGTAATGTCTATTCCAATCAATTAATAGATGTATTATTTAATTAATTAATTAATTAATTAATATCATTCCTCATCAGTTTATTATTCCATATAATTGTTTTTAATTCTTCATGCGCTTTGCTAAGAAATTGCAAAGGGATCATTAATGGCAGGGTCTGGAAAAGGTAAATGAAACAAGAAAGGATATTAATTTTAGGGGTGGTATTCCTCCCATTAAGGTGTATGTGTGGCTAGTCCACTTCTACAGATCAACTGTAAGAGAAGTCCAGCTAACAGACGTGCATCTGCGCACAATCATGGTCACACCAGTGTGTGTACAAAGAGGGACTTGTATTGGTGCTCTCGCGGGTGCGCACAGGCGAGCGGCAATACCAGCGTGCCAATGTGCACGAGTTTCTGCCTCTCGTGTCGGTACCTGCTCTGTCCGGCTGTTGATGACCCCCTGGCTTACGTCCTGGCTACGCATCCATCTGCTGACCCAGCGATACAGAGCTCCAGTTCTCAGAGCCTTCCCATCGCTCTTTAGCCACCTGGTTCCTGCCAAGGCCTAGCCAGCACCATCCACAGCATCGGCCCGCGTGCCACTCTGTGACCTTCACTCCCTGTCATCACTACCAGGGGTGTTGGACAGGAGGCGGAAGAGAAGCCCTCTCTCCAGTTCGATCTCCACCAGGTACGTGACATCCACTCTCATGGTCCACTGAAGGGGAGGGATGTTGCCTCAAAAAAGTCTTGATATGGAAGAATGATTTTGGTACCCTAGTAGTTAATGTGAAAATCTAGGGAAAAACAAATTCAATACATTTTAAATGCGCATGTGGGGAAATGCAGACATGCGATCGCATATTCAAATGCGCCAATGTGCGCGGCACTTTCCATGACAGATAAGGGTGGAAAATGGGCTATTTAAGCTGGATCAGCACCCAGGATAAGTCTTGTCTAAAGTGTTCTGTGAGTATCTGGTTTCCTGCTACCTGTTACCTGTATCTGCGCTTGAAGTATTGACCCAGCTTGTTGCTGACTATTCCTGTTTTCCACCTGACTTGTCCTTTGACCATCCTCCTGCCTCCACATCTGTACTTGATATGATCATTTTGTGTATGACCCAGCTTGTCTGACTGCTTAAGTTCCAGCCCCTCAAGAGCTACCAAGAGACCCACTGCTATCTGGCGAACTACTGGATCATCAGCCCAACAAGCATGTTTAACTGGCACTCGTGTGACTCTGCAATCCTGCACTACCTGTATAGACTACTAGTTGCCCCACATTAAAAGTGCAAGAGAGGCCTTCCTCTGCATAACCAGGCTCTACCCACCAGGTATGTTACACGTGGAAAGTCCTGATATGTTTAGATTGATTTCAATATGCTAGAGTAGGAGCACCAAGGTAAGTACACAAATTATTGGTGATAGAGGGCATCCCTGCCTTGTTCCATTTGGTGAGAGAAGGAAATCTAAATAGTTTTTTTTATCCCTTACCGCTGCAGTCAGGTGCAAAAAAAAATGTCATTGATTCATCATGTGCCCTTGTTCATGCCTATATGTTTATGAAAAAGTTTTACTAAGATACTTACAAGACACTGACAGAAATAGTTATATCCCACAGCCAGTTGCCACCACCACAAAATGTTGGATACCCATGGGGTAAACTGATGCACATAAGACACAATTGTGGGGATATGAAAGATTTTCATGACCACTCAGAAACAATTATTCAGAGATTTAGAGATATTTTAAGTATTCTTACAAATAGTTCAACAACAAGTTTAGTATATGGATAGACATATACTATTGAAACATACAGTAAAAATGTAAGGATTTTGGTATGGCCTCCAGAAAGAAAGAAATAATTAAAAAACATTGGCCCATCCTGCTTAGGGACAAGACACTTTCCAATAAACTACAATTTATTGATAGGAGAGCCCTCAACCTTAGAAATTAGTTGGCCCTTAATGAACCAATCCACTTAAAAAAATTGTAACATACTTGGATCAAGCTGGATTCTTTACCTGTGAGGTGTATTTCATGCAAAATAGTTAACAAAAGGATAAGAAAAACAAATTGGTTTAGATTGAATGTCACTAATAGGGAATAATCGTATGTGAAATGCAAAGTGGTTTCCTAGTTTCATTTTTGGCCTGAACGTACTTGAATGAACAAAAATGCATTACTATTTTACAAAAAGTGTAAATAAAAATAACTACACTATGACAGGCTTCCCCATCTTTTTATGCGTATGATATTGGGTAATGCTGAGCATCTTAAAGGTATAGAGGCACCTCATCAATCAAAAAAGGCAAATGATTCAGCAGTTGGACCTTAAAGGACCAAGGACCAGGACCATAAACAACTTTGCTGGGACATCTAATGCATGGCACAGTGATAGGCGCACAATGAAAGTACTATTTGACTTCTTTTTATTAAAGAGGTCAACAACATCTGGTGAGTGCGGTGTGCATACTAGACATACGGAGGAGAAAGCACACTAATTTTGTCAAAAAGCTCAGTTTCATTATTTGGACTGATATATGCACTGAGCATATTATTTAGGCGGAATAGTTGTGTATATATTTATTTATTTATGGATGCATATTAACTACTTGCTTATTGGGCACATTCACCACCTTCCTGCCCAGGCCAACTTTTAGCACTGTCACGCAAAGCTATACCCAAATGAAAGAGAAAGATGAAAGAAAGAGCTTTCTTTTGGTGGTATTTAATAACCACTGTTTTTTTTTGCCAAACATTGGTAGGTAGCACGGGTGGGCACTGATTAGCGACACTGGTGGGCACTGAGGAGACTGATGTCCCTGTAACAGAAGCCAGTTAACGGCTTTCTTATTTTTTCCCTCTTCTGTTCCTCTCTTGGCTTCTGTTTTCTCCCATGATCAGCTGTCATTGACTGACAGTGTTTTGCAATACGAGCACTGTATTTAACCGCTTCAGCCCTGGACCATTTTGGTGGTCAAAGACCAGGTCACTTTTTTCAATTTGGCACTGACAATTGCGCGGCCGTGCGACGTGGCTCCCAAACAAAATTTATGTACTTTTTTTCCCCACAAATAGAGATTTCTTTCGGTGGTATTTGATCAATATTTTTTACTATTTGCTATAATAAATATCCCCCAAAAATATATCAAAAAACATTTTTTTCCACAGTTTAGGCCATATTCTTCTACACATTTTTGGTAAAAAAAAACGCAATAACCGTTTATTGATTGGTTTGTGCAAAAGTTATAGTTTCTACAAAATAGGGGACTGTTTTATGGCATTTTATTAATATTTGTTTTACTAGTTATGGCGGCGATCAGCAATTTTTATCATGACTGCGACATTATGGTGGACACATCGGGCACCTTTGACACCATTTTGGGACCATTGTCATTTTTACAGCCATCAGTGCTATAAAAATGCACTGATTACTGTAAAAAATACACTGGCAGTGAAGGGGTTAACCACTAGGTGGCGCTGCAGGGGTTAAGTGTTTCCTAGGAAGTGGCTACACGGGGAATGGTCATCAGTGACAGTGTCACTAGGCAGAATAGGGGAATGCCTTGTTTACAAAGGCATTCCTTTTTTCTGCCCTTGCCGACCGCAATCGCGGGACTCTCAGGAACATCGAGTTTCCGGGACCCGTGGTCACACTCGCGAGGAAATCTGCCTGTCCGTGCTATGTTGTCGACGTAAATAGTCGTGCGGCGGTCGGCAAGTGATTAAAAAAATTCTAACTCGGTTTGCAAGTGTTGTCTCGAAAAACAAGTTGGATTCAGGCCAAAGCGGTGTGCAGTACCGGGTTTGGCCTGAGGTGGGGGGCGCCGAAGCAGAGCCGAACGGCGCCCTTTGGAAATGCATGGAAAGGCCAGAGGACAGCTCAGTTGACCTTGGCAAACCTCGGGAACGGAGACCAAGGTTTGCCAAGGTCAGCAGAGGTGTCCTCATGCCTTTCCGGACGTTTCCAATGCTCTCCGGCAACCCCCCACCCCATTACACCCCTAATCGCATTCTCCGATAAACTAACCAAAACCTCCTGCACATCCCCAAGTCCCGCTACAAATCAAAGGGAGAACGAAGATTTGTAGTCCAAGGACCACGGCTATGGAACGCTCTGCCAACAAACATCCGCATGGGAGAAAACCATCGGGCCTTCAGGAAAAAACTTAAGACTCGTCTCTTCTGAAGGATAAGGACGACACTGGATGGAGATAAGCACCTTGATGCGATTCAGTTCGCAGCATTTGCAGTGCTATACAAGTTATTCACTCACTCACTCACTCTGGCCGCATGCGGTATTGCAGCCATTGAAGTCAACGCGGAATTGATTATTTTAGTTTCCATTGACTTCAATGGGGAAACTCGCTTTGATATGCAAGTACTTTGGATTACGAGCATTCTCTTGGAAAGGATTATGCTCGTAATCCGAGGTTCCACTGTATATACAAAAAAAAATCTATATTTTGTTAAGGCAAATACAGATAAAAACAACAAGCCAGTGACAGCAGTTAGCCATAGGGGGCCCCAGAATTAGGCAATTGCCAGGTCACTGTAGACTCACTGTGAAGGAGAGTAGAAGCGAGATTATGGAAAAATCACAAAGTCTCCCGTATTAATCTGGGAAAATAACTACATATATTATGAAAAGGTAACTAATACCCCCTATGTAATCACCCAGAATCCCTGCTAGTTAGTTTACCATGTGAAACAAGCTGGAGAATATACGGGAAGTGATTCAGATTGTGGAAATAGCAATACCACCACTAAAGGAATGAATTCTGGCTGCATTAGCAGCCACAGTTTTTGTGTAGGTGGACAGTCCAAATGTGCCAATTTGGTTCACCTGTTTGACAAACAATAAACAGTTTGGATTGGGGAAGACCTTTTCAATGACCGGAATCTGAAGTTCATTCCTATTGTTCTGTTCGATCTGCAAACTGTCCAACTCCGTCAAGTCTTCAAAATCATCCTTGCCATCATGAACTCAAGTTTTGTTTTAAGTGCCTGTCAAATAAAAATAACTGTGTAAAAAATATTATTTTTGTACCTTTGCAAAGTTTTAAAGGATTGTTGAGTTTTGTGTTTTTTTTCTAATGTTAGTAATATAGGGGCAAATCCACAAAGCAGATGCGCCGACTTAACTCGAGATTTCTAATTTTACTCTGCGCGTATCTTTGCGCCCGATCCTCAAAACGAAAAATCCGGTTTTTCCGTCCTACTTAAAATAATTACTCCGGCGCATCCTCTGACGCAAATTACGCTAGTCACGCCGCTTTATTTGATAGGCAAAGATGCAAATGAGGGAGATAGGGCGATCCTCAAAATTAAGTGTGTGCGCCGTAGATTACGCCCTGTGCGCCGTAGATAACGCCCTGTACGCACCTGTTAGTTTTCTGGAGCAAAATTAGACTTTATAAAAGCAGCCCTAATTTTACACCAGCCCTGTAAAGGTCTGCTGAAGCAACACCATTTAGGAAGAGCTGCCAACACTTCTTTGCTTGACTTCATTGTGACTGCCAAAATGCCCGGGCCATCAATGATTATAACGGCACTCGCAACTTTACAGGCGCAGAGAAGGAGGAGGGCACAGAGGAGGAGGAGGAGGGCACAGGAGAGGATATACCGCCCACGCCAAGATCTCTTTGGCATGACTGCGTCTGAGGTCATTGGCAACTTCAGATTTAACCAGGAAGCCATCCTGGACTTAACCAGGATCCTGCAGGATGATCTGAACACCCCAACCCAACGATCCCATGCCCTGCCAGCTCACATTAAAGTTATGGCCACCCTGCATTTTCTGGCCACTGGGTCTTTTCAAAGAACATGTGGAGGTCTGGCTGGGATGGTACAGTCCTCGATGAGCAGGTGTGTGCACCAGGTTGTCCCTGCAATACTGAGACGCATGGGCAGTCAATTTGAAAAGCCCACCCAGGAGGACCAGCGAATGAAGAGCATGGCCGACTTCTATCAGATTGCCCGATTCCCACGGACCATCGGGGCCATTGACTGTACCCATGTGGCACTACAGCCCCCCCATGATACAGAGCACCTGTTCAGGAATCGCAAAAACTGGCATTCCATCAATGTGCAGGTAATCGTAGATGCCCATGGCCTCATCTGGCATGTCTGTGCCAAATTTCCGGGTTCGTGCCATGACAGCTACATCTTTAGGCAGACCAACATATCACGTGAATTGGAGCAGAACGTGTATGGAGACAGCTGGCTGGTTGGTGAGTGACATGTGTGTCAGGTATGACTGTCCCCCCCCATGATGCAGACATCACATGGGGCACATGCATGACTAATATCCTCCTGTCTTTTCCCTTCCAGGTGACTCTGGATATGCCCTGGGACCTCACATGATGACCCCATTCAGGAACCCCCAAACCCCAGGAGAGCAACGCTACAACGAGGCTCATATTCGCACCCGGGCAGTAGTGGAGCGTACATTTGGGCTGCTGAAGTCCCGCTTCAGATGCCTGGACAAGACTGGGGGTACACTGTTGTATTCCCCAGACTTTGTGTGCCAAATAATAGGGGCTTGTTGCATTCTTCACAACTTTGCAATGAGAAGGGGACTGGAGATTAACTTACGTGCTGACCTGACCCCCCACCCAGGCAATCCCCCCCTAGCCCACTCTACCTGGTCTACTGAGGGCACAGTAGCCAGGAGACGCCTCGCAGAAGGCATCTTTTCTCAGTAAATGGCCATAAATCATGTCACAATGATATTATTTGTTTTCACTGCAAACGCACATGAATTATGTGACAATGATATTATTTGTTTTCACTGCAAACGCACATGAATTATGTGACAATGAGAATGTTGCTTTGCACAGTAAACGCACATGTTTAATGACACATTGAGAATGTTTTTGTCTCTGGAAACGCACATGATTTATGTCACAATGAGAATGCATGAATGCACACCACTGTGGTCCCTAGCACAGAAACATCACATGCACATCGAATTGGATTAGATCCAAGTACCCCCCCCTTTGGTACTTGGGAGCAGTAACGCCCCGCCACGGCTCCAATTATGTCACTGTGCATTCATACACCATTCAGGAACCTAGGATGACTTCTCCCTGGTCCTGGGGATCCCTTCTCCACCAAAACTGAGGGTGACACCCTTATTTTGTCAGGAATGCCACCCCCCCACATTCACACATCATTCACACACATAAACCAAATCATAAGTACAGTATAATAAACAAAATTATAAAACCAAAAAAAAAAAAAAAAAAGTACCCCTGGTATTTAAGTCCGGCGGCGAGTGCTCCGTCTGGGCTGCCCACGGGCAGGGGCACGGGCACGGCCACGGGCATGGCCACGGGCACCTGGAGGTTCTTCACGGGGGGGGGAGCAGGGGAGGGAGTATCTTCATTGGGGGGGGGAGCAGGGGAGGGAGTATCTTCATGGGGGGGGGAGCAGGGGTGGGAGTATCTTCATGGGGGGGGGAGCAGGGGAGGGAGGAGCCTCCCCTGGTGTCTGACCTCCGGCTGGCCTGCCCTCCAAGGCCACTGCTATCCTGTTCAGGCAGTCAGTGATGGCAGCCGTATTGACCTGGCCAGCCCGTGTGTTGTCCTGCACAGCCCGGGTGTTGTCCTGCACAGCCCGGGTGAGGGCAGTCACCTCCTGGCCCACGCCTGTTGTGGCGGTATGCAGGGACCACAAACAGGTGACGACACCCAATGAATTGGTGGCCACATCACTGAGTGACTCCCTCATTACATCCAGGCTGTGCTCCATCTTGGCCATAGTTTTTTTGATGTCACCCAGACTGCGGGTCTGCTGGGCATTGTCCCTCAGCAGACTGGCCGGCATATGCTCAGACCCCCCCTGGTCTCCTGGGTCGCCCTCCTGCCTGCCCCTGAGGCTTGTGGCCAGGTAGGAGGGGATAGAGTGACCCTTGTGGGTTGCGGCATGTTGTGGGAGGAGTGGGAGGGGCTACGCCTGATGGTGGCCTGACTGGTGCCAGCCTCTGGGGTAGCCTCTGGGGTAGCCTCTGGGGGAGCCTCTGGGGGAGCCTCAAGGGGAGCCTCTGGGGTAGCCTCAAGGGGAGCCTCAAGGCTAGCCTCAAGGGTATCGTCAAATGTCATGAGATCTGTGGCAATAATGATTTCCCGGCCAATCTGGAGATCTTCTTCCTCCTCCCCCTCATCCTCCTCCCCCTCATCCTCCTCCCCCTCAGCCTCCTCATGAGGGGAGGTTTGGCCACTCCCCTCCCCTGGGGACTCCTCAACAGCCTCCTGTCTTTGGGGTGGTGCAGCAGCCTGGCCTGATGGCCCAGCAATCTCCTGGTCATCTGTGGAAGACACCAAACAATCACAGGTTTGAGGATCCACACACTTGGCACATGTTCCCTTTCCCCACCCACACATGCTAATCACCAAATAGAAAAACAAAAAGCTTACCTGGCCTCACAGGAACATCAGACTGATAACCAGGCAGGCCCACCACCTGCTCTGGCTCGAAACACCGGGCCACTGCCCATTCCTCCTCAGTCAGCCGGATGGGGCATGGTCCCCCTCCTCCAGTGCCCCTCCTATGCGCAGTGAGCTTGGCCACCTTATTGCGGACCACGCTCCTCAGATCATTGATCTTTTTCTTAATGCCAGCGGGGGTCCTCGTCTCCCCTCCCCCCGCCGCATTTATGTGATCTGTTATTTTTGCATATATCCTCTTCCTTTGGGCCGGGGAGGTGTTCCGGCTATCAGGCCCATGTAAATATCTTCCATATTGGATGATATACCTGGCAAGGATTTGCTTTTCAACATGGGAAAAATTCAGCTTCCTGCGTTTGGGAGCCATCACAAACACCACACAGCAACAAGAAAACTCACAGGACAAACACACAAAAATACACACCAAACAAATACACAAAAATACACACAGAAGCAGACAGCTACTACAAAGTCAAATACAAACACACAAAAATACACACAGAAGCAGACAGCTACTACAAAGTCAAATACAAACACACAAAAACCAAACACAAAATCCAAGCAGAAAAAAAACAAACAAAAAAATTAGCAGAAACAATCAAACAAAAATTACACTTATCACAAACAAACAACAACTACTATCTACTACTCCTCCAACACTTCTCTATCACACACAACTTACCAACAAACACTGACAAACTAAGAGCAGAAGCAAATTGCTCATGGAAGGGAACACAGGGAAATACTTTTGCAAATGAAGTGTGTTTGACTGGAGCTAGTTAAGCACAGGGCGATCCTCAAACTAAGTACACTTGGCCTTTTACCTATCTCACTGATTGCGCCAAGCAAAGTTCTGCACATGCGCAGTGAGCAGCAGATTCCTGCGCACATGCGCAGTACGGCCGGACCTTCATTTGCATGGGGTCACGGCTCATTACAATGAAGCACGCCCACTTCCTTCCCACTTGCCATAACCCCGCCTTACGCCTCCGAATTTAGGTTACGGCGCGCAATTTTGTGCGCAAATGCGCTGTGGATACGGCAATTACGACACCAACCTAGGGCGCCGTAACTTAAATGACATAAGTTTGAAAAAACTTATTTTGCGCCGCTGGCTGTGGATTTGGCCCATAATATTTAAAATAATATTAAATAAGCCATGCAGTCATGTACTGAAAAAATGCTGAACCTTTCATCAAATAGTACTAATTTATCTATGTCTCCGCAGTATTTTGTAACAGTTCCAAACAGTTTGTATATTCAGCAAATGTAAGCATTTCTTCCTTGTATAAACTCTGTGGTCATTAATCTACATATATAAATGAAAGACTGAAAGAACAAATCTCATCCCATGGGCAATTTTGAAAACTCTACTTTTACAAAGCAGAATTTGTACTGTATCCCATAATTAGCAGTGTCATGTCTCCAAACTATAGTCATGCATATTTTATGTTGATGCAATTTATTACTGTAGTGTTGGCTTTAGATATTACTTTAATTTATGTCTGAATCATAATGTGTATTAGAAAATCTCAAACAAACTTAGTTAAAGCCTGCATAAATGTTTATTAATATTTAACTCATTTTATTTGGGCCCGGGGAGCGCCTGTACTCAAAACCCATACTGTAGGTATTCAGCTTCTGTCAGGAATCAGCAAGTCTGCTAGAATAAGCACTTATGACACTCATAATCACAATGCGACTAGCAAGCGAAAAAAGGCGGATGATCTGTCATCTGATTTCGGATTGTGTGTACGGGCCTTAAGGTTCTTGGACCTGAATGCAGCAATGTTGGTATCCACTAGCAGATGTCTCCCAGCAGACAGCAGAGCCTAGCAATTCCTTATTGCCACATTGCAAGCATATTTTAGTGGTTTGTTTATTGGATTGTTACTGTATATTTTTTGTGCTTTTTGTGTTCACAATTAAATGTTTTGTCTTTTAAAATCACCACTCAATCTATTTCAGCAAAACTTACACTTACAAAAAAAAAATGCTGTTTACATTTCTAGTAAAAGACAGCATAGGCTTCTATTTACAAACCAACAGCTGATTATTATCCTTATCTATATTATACCCTTTTCCTACATGAATCTTTGGGTCTGGCATGGGAGCATGGATTTTAAAGGAGCAGCCCATGCAAAACACAATAAAAAAACATGGATTCACACCTAAATTCCACACCAGACCCATGTCTGAGCATGCACAATATCAAAACATGCAGCCTGGCAAGCAGCCACCGGGACCCTAAGCTTAAAGGATCACTAAAGGAATTTTTTTTAGCTAAATAGCTTCCTTTACCTTACTGCAGTCCTAGTTTCATGTCCTCATTGTTCGTTTTTGCTTTGAAGTTGCTGTAATTCTGCTGTGATCTCCACACTTCCTGCTTGTCTGGCTCCTTATGAAAAATCTCATGGCAGCTTTTCACTGTGGTCCAAGCTGTGTGTCTAAAACTCCTCAGAACCAATCAGATTGATTTTAAAAACAAAACACTGCCCTGGGTTTGTTTGTTTTTATTCTGTGGGTCTCTTTACTTCACAGAAACATGAAACCAGTTTAAAAACGAAAGTGAAACTGCAGGTACATTATATGATTGAATTTAATCTATTTTTAATGATTTTTAAAAGGAATCAGTTAACTTTTATGTCTCTATACTCTGTAAACAGTCATTTCAGCAAAAAAAAATGTTTTCCTTTAGTGACCCTTTAATCATGGTCTGGTGAGTGATTTCGGGGGACCTCACATCTTTTTTCTTATTTTTTTGCAAAAGTTTCCCCTTAAAATCCATACAAGACCTGAAGGTATAAATATTGGTGGAGGACCACATGACATTTCTTTGCATAGGGTCCCCTTTGAAATCCATACCATACCTCAATTTTGTTTTTATAAACTATCACTGCTTCTTTGTTTATGTTTCCCCAGAATTCCCTGCTGACAGCAGAATAGGAAGGGAGGGGACGCTGGCAGCAATGCTGGCAGCTGCTAGCTTCCAGACAATGAACCAGAGGGAAAGCTGTCTCATTTGGAAACTGTAGTAATACTGCTGCCAAATGCATTGCTTCCCTCTGCTGCCAGGGATTTGATTTGGCCAGATGCAAATTTCGTTTGCTGAACTTCTCAACAAACAAAATTCTACTAACTAGGCTTAAGCTGCAATTTCAGTCTGAACTAAGGTTTGGACCAAACCCGCAGCTCATCCATAGTAGTTACCAGCAATTGGTTTCCTGGCAACTTCTTTTTGATTCAACACTAAGCCTTAGATGGACTGTTTTCATCGGACAAACCGATCGTGTGTGGGTCCCATCGGCTTGTTTTTCATCGGTAAAAAAAAAAATAGAACATGTTTCAAATTTTTCCTATGGATAAAAAAATGATTGTCTGTGTGGAAGTCCATCAGTCAAAAATCCACGCATAAAGGTATTTTGCAAATGTGACATATGAGGTTATAAGTAACTTTAAACATAAACACAAAAGAAAAAAACAACATATAGATATATATAACACAAGCTAAGTATCAGACATGAGATATTATTCATATTCAATCTTTTCATTTCTAACGTGCAATCTTATAGATAAGATTATTAGTAGCATATGGTTAGTTAATCTGTTAGTCCATTAATCTTTGGCAATGATCTAAGTGATATGAGTGTAAACCTAAATTGAAAATAAGGGAAAGGAGTATCATAAAGAGGAGTTATACAATTGATTTATTCTAAATAGTTTTTTCTAATCATTAACTGAGTCTTTAATTATATACCTTTGTTGGGTTGAGATAATCATTTGTTATGCCGCGTACACACGACCATTTTTAATGGTCTAGAAAAAACATTTTTTTCAAAGTGATTCTTGTCAAGCCTGCCTTGTCTACACACGATCGTGAAAAAAAAAATGCTCGAGCAAAGCACGGTGATGTACAACACGTACGACGGCACTATAAAGGGGAAGTACCATTCGGATGGCGCCACCCTTGGGGCTGCTTTTGCTGATTTTGTGTTAGTAAAAGTTTGGTGAGAGCCAATTTGCGCTTTTCAGTATTTGTGCTTTTCAGTCTGTTACTTGCTTCTGAGCATGCATGTTTTTTTCACATTGTTAAAGCCTACACACGTTGTGAAAAACGAAGCGAAAAAATAGAGCATGTTCTAAATTTTTAATGCCCATTTTCACGTCATGAAGAATGCTCTGGAGCCTACACATGATCGTTTTTAATGACCATTTTAAAAAAATTAATTTTTCACTTCATGAAAAACGGTCTTGTGTATGCGGCTTAAGTCTCAGGTAAGGTGAATGTGTACCATGGTCTCCATATTTTCCAGAGTTGTGTTGTAGCTTCTTTTTTGAAAGTGACTGTTTCTTCCATTTTGTATAAGGAATTTACCTTAAATAACCATTCTTTTATTGAGGGTGTGGTTCTAGTTTTCCAATCTAAGGGTATTAGTGAGTGAGTCAGTGAAAAACTTATATAGCGCAACACATGCAAACTAAATCGCCTCTGGGAACTGTATCCATTCCGTGAGTGAAACCCTTTGACCTCAGAAGAGATGGGTTTTAATCCTTCTCCTGAAGGCCAAGTGGTCCAACTCCAATCGAGTGGTGGTTGGTAGAGCGTTCCACAGTCGAGGTCCCTGGACTGCAATCCTTCGATCTCCTTTGGACTTGTATCTGGCTTTGGGTATCTGGTCAAGGTTTTGATTGGTGGATCGCAGAATACGATTGGGGTTGTGATCTTTTATTTTTTCGCATAGATATTGTGGGGCATTTCCATGAATACACTTGTGCATTAGACAGAGTGCCTTGAAAGTGATTCTCTCTTTTACTGGCAACCAATGAAGGGATCTCAGTGAAGGTGAGATTGATTCCCATGTTTTTTTGCCGGTCACTAATCGAGCGGCCGTATTTTGAACGACTTGCAGACGAGCGATTTGGTATTTGGGGAGTTCGAGATAGAGGGCATTTGCATAGTCAAGTCTGGAATTGATAATTGTTCCTACCACGACTGCAACGTCTTCTTTTGGAATAAAGGGGGTGAGTCTGCATAGTAGGCGCAGCAGATGGTGCGATCCGCTGAATACTGACCCTATTTGTCCATGTTGTCGTGGGATGATTTTTCCAGTTGGCGTGAAACAGGAGAAGTTTTCGAACCGTTGAGTTTAAGATAACTCTTCGTCATCCAGTTTTGTATCAAAGTAAGGCATTTCTCTAATCTGAGATAATGATCCTTTTTGTTGCAGATGCGAAAATACAGTTGTGTGTCATCTGCATAAGAATGATAAAGTAACTTCTGGTTACTGATGATTTCAAAAAGAGGGCGGAGATAAATATTGAACAGAACTGGCGACAAAGGGGATCCCTGAGGGACTCCACATGATACCGTCCGTTTTTCAGAAGTGAAAGGCCCCAGTTTCACTATTTGTGATCGGTTTTCCAAGAAGGAGGAGAACCAAGCTAAATCACATTCCGCGACTCTGGCTACTTCAGCTAGCCGAGTCAGTAGTAATCCATGGTCTACAGCAGGGGTGTCAAACTGGCAGCCCTCCAGCTGTTCCGAAACTACAAGTCCCATCATGCCTCTGCCTGTGAAAGTCATACTTGTAACAGTTAGCCTTGCAATGCCTCATGGGACTTGTAGTTTCAGAACAGCTGGAGGGCCGCCAGTTTGACACCCCTGGTCTACAGTGTCAAAAGCAGCACTTAGGTCCAACAGTACCAGAAGACAAGATTCTCCTTCGTCTGCTGCCTCGGGGGCGTGATCCCATATTTTGAGCAGCGCTGTTTCTGTTCTGTGACCAGGACGGAAACCTGATTGAAACGGATCGATTATGAGTGTCTAAATGATGTTGTAACTGTTGTACAACTTCTTTCTCCATTACCTTGGAGAAGACATTTAGGCCTGTTATGGGTCGACGGTTGTTTGGATCTTTGGGGTCGAGGGTGTTTTTTTTTAGAATTGGTTTTATTATACCTTGTTTCAGCAAGGTGGGCACCGTGCCCTCCTTGAATGATTGGTTTAAGAGCTGCAAGATAGCTGGTGCCAATATATTGGCACATTCTTTCAGCAGTTTAGTGGGGATGATATCATTGGGCGCTGTGCTATTTCGCAGAGTACCGATGATATTTTTAGTGGCCTTGATGGAAATGGGTTTTAGAGAGAAATTCGTTGATTGTGGTGGTTTTATGTGGGTGTTTGGTTTGAGCTTTGAGGAGGGGTTGATGAGGGGTCTATTTTGCTGAATGCTTACACAGATTTTTTCAATTTTATTAATGAAACAATCCAATAATTTGTTGCAAAATTTTTGTGAATTGGAATTGGGGGCCTCTAAACAAGCTGGGTTCATAGTCTGAGTGACCAGCTTGAAGAGTTTGCAGGGGCGGTTTTGGGCATTTGCGATGATGTTGGAGATATGATTTTTTTTGGCCATAAAGACTTCTTTGTGATATTTCTTGGTAATTATCTTATAAGTGGTGTGGTTTACCTCTGAAGAGCTTCTTTTCCAAGCAGCTTCTGCTCTTCTACGCTCTTGCTTTAGCAACGACAGCTGGTCATTAAACCAGCTGGAGTTGTTTTTCCGGATGCAAGTTTTGCGTTTTGGTGCTACTAAGTCAGCTGACTGTAGTAGAGCCTTGTTGATGGCATAGAGTGTTTCTGTTAATTGGTAATTGTGAATTTAATAGCATGGTGATCTGTCCATTGTTGCGGCTCATTTTCCAGGACGTCTATTTCCACATCTTGTTTGAAAATGAGATTGAGCGTATGACCTGAGGTATGAGTGGGCCCATGTACTAGTTGCTGCAGACCTAATCCTTCCAGATGGTTGATGCAGGCATCAGCGATGGGGTCCAGTGAGG
The DNA here is from genome assembly GCF_905171775.1 of Rana temporaria. Classification (NCBI taxonomy): domain Eukaryota; kingdom Metazoa; phylum Chordata; class Amphibia; order Anura; family Ranidae; genus Rana; species Rana temporaria. The sequence goes on along the minus strand of NC_053496.1, from coordinate 80,601,365 downwards.
AGTTTGCCCACAGGTTGAAATCCCCGAGCAGCAAGAGGTGTTTGGTGTTTAGGGTATAAGTGGAGATGAACTCTATGTCAATGACGTGAGAAGGTGCGTTTTTGGACCGGGTGGTCTTTAGCAGAGTAGAATATGGACAGTGTCTTGGGGATTTGTTTGCAGTTGCAGAGTGAGGGTTTCCATGAATGGAAGCGAGTTTTGAAGGACTGGTTTTGTAATCGAGAGGTGAATCTTGTGGATCACCACCAGGCCTCCCCCTCTTTGCCCCACTCTGTTTTGCGTTTCAATGCAATAATTTGCTGGCACCAATTCTCCTAGAATGGTGTTACAGTCGGCTGTAAGCCAGCTTTCTGTGATAAAGAGGCATTCTAAGTCGTATTGTAGGATGAAATCATGAATTTATTGTCAGTGTTTTACTGCCGATCTTGTATTGACCAAAACGCATGATATGCGCTTAGGCTGGGGTGAATGGGTATAATGTTTGACTGTCGATCGTCGATCGATTCTTAACAGTTGCATACTCCTTAGAGCTTTTATGGTGACCTCTGATAATATTGAGGCAAATGGTTTTAGATCCCGGATGGTTTCTGCAGTGTATTTCAGATTAGCCATAGTCGCAGAAACGCAGGGAAAGTAATATTGATCGGGGGGTATTTGATGATTAATGGGAGGAAGATTTCCAAGTGGGCCTCCACTCGCTAAAACTTCCCTCCCCGTTGATCCAGAGGAAGGTGAAATACCCCGGCCGTGCTGTGCCAATCTGCAGCGGTAGGGGAAAAAAATTCCTTCCTGATCCCTTGATCGAGCAAAGCCTGGATCAAGTAGTGAAAGGTGGGCGTCCCTAGATTTATAGCTGAAGAGCTAATGGCGGGGGGCTTGGGGTATACGCACCCCTAAGTTCGCCGGTGAGAGCGGAACCCCAGCGGGTGTAGCAAGATGGCCGCCGACCGGGAACTAGGCCCGAGCCGGTGGCTGGGGTTCTGGGGGGGCGAGGTGAGGTGGTGGAGATCCTCCTGAGGCACCGGGGAGATGGTGGAGGTCTTTGTGGGGGATAGTGGGTTTAATGATGTTTAAGGGGTGGGTTTCAATGGTGTACACGCGGCACGGCGCTAGGCCCCGGCTGAAGCTTCAATGAGCAGGGACGCGACTTTGATCCCCCAATAATTAGGGGGAACCCCACGCCAATTTTTTGGAACAAAAATGGCATGTGTTCCCCCTTTATGAGCATACCAGGCCCTTCGGTCTGGTATGGATTTAAAGGGGAACCCCCACACCGAAAAAACGACGTGTGGGGTCCCCCCAAGATCCATACCAGACCCTTATCTGAGCACCAGCATGGCCGGTCAGGTAAGGGGGTGGGGACGAGCGAGCGCTGCTCTCCACGCTCCCCGGTTCTTCTCCCGCTCTCCGGGGGCTTCTTCGGGGCTGGCCGCCGCTATCTTCTTTTACTAGCAGCGACATTAGGGGGCGGGGTAATTATGTCGTCACCACCCAGAGCATGCTGGGACTGTGACGTCATAAGAGGCCTATATAAATCGTTGCGCACCGCACACCCGGCATTACAGCAGGAAGGAGTGTCAACATCGGAAGAAAAGAGGAGGAAAGAAGGTGACGAGGAAGACCGGGCTTGGCCGTTGCTAGTAAAAGAGCTTCAAAGAAGATAGTGGCGGCCAGCCCCGAAGAAGGCACCGGAGAGCGGGAGAAGAACCAGGGAGCGCGGAGAGCAGAAGAGAGTGGAGAAGATGAAAGAAGACCCCTGAAGTCAGAAGAAGACCCCGGAGAGTGGAGAAGTACTCATTCACATAGGGTGGGGGGCTGGGATCTGGGAGCATCCTTATTAAAGGGGGCTCCCAGATTCCCATAAACCCCCGCCTGCAGACCCCAACAACCAATGGCCAGGGTTGTCGGGAAGGGGCCCTTGTCCTCATCAACATAGGGGCAAGATGCTTTGGGGTGGGGGGTGCAGTGCCCCCTTCCCCAAAGCACCCACCTCCATGTTGAAGGCATGCGGCCTGGTACGGCTCAGGAGGGGGGGGGGCGCTCGCTCGTCCCCACCCCCTTTCCTGACCGGCCGGGCTGGTGCTCGGATAAGGGTCTGGTATGGATTTTGGTGGGGATTCCCCTTTAAATCCATACCAGAACGAAGGGCCCGGTATGCTCATGAAGGGGGATCCCATGACGTTTTTTTTTCCAAAAAATTGGCGTGGAGTTCCCCTTCATGCACAAGTCATGTGTACAAGTCGCATGCCAAAGTCGGATCTGACTTCAGAAAAAAAGTAATGCAGGAACTACTTTGAAGTCGGCATGACTTAAAGTCGTGCCAGTATGAATGGTAGTCATTGAAAATCATGAAGAATGACTTGCCATACGATTTTGCCATCCAAAATCATGTTACAAGTCATATAAGTGTGAAAGGGGACTTTACACTTTAACACTTTAAGCGGTTTAACAGAACAGGTTCCACTCAGAACAGGCCTTGACATGGTCGACCAAAGAAGTTGAGTGCACTCAAGAAGTTGTGCACTCAACTTCTTTGATCGACCATGTCAAGGCCTGTTCTGAGTGGAACCTGTTCTGTTAAACCGCTTAAAGTGTTAAAGTGTGAAGTCCCCTTTCACACTTATATGACTTGTAACATGATTTTGGATGGCAAAATCGTATGGCAAGTCATTCTTCATGATTTTCAATGACTACCATTCATACTGGCACGACTTTAAGTCATGCCGACTTCAAAGTAGTTCCTGCATTACTTTTTTTCTGAAGTCAGATCCGACTTTGGCATGCGACTTGTACACATGACATGACACATGCTCGAATGGGAGGATGTCTGTTGACGTCCTCCCGGAAAAGTAGGTCTACGCTGTATAGCGAGGACAGGAAGTGGTTAAACAGTTTTCTTGGTTTGGGAGGACTGCCATCCTGACGATGACAGTACTGCTAAGATTATTGTACCCATTCCATGCACTACTGATAGACATACCTTCAATCTTTTTCAAAAGACTTACAAGGGCCCAGAATTTTTTTGTATGGGCAAAAAAAGGCCCTGTATTCAACTTAAAATACTTCAACTTCAAATCAAAAGGCGGAATAGGCCTACCTGACTTCAAGAAATGTTATTATGCCACACACCTGACGAGAATCATAGATTGACATTGCAACGCCAAAAAAAAAGAACTGGGTAGATCTGGAAAGATCTTGGTCCAACTTGCACATACAATACTTGCCATGGTCGGACCCTGCGCATTATCCACTTACAATCAAAACGCACCCCATTAATATATACAACTTTAAATATAGTTCTCAAAATTGCACCCACACACAACCTATCTACCAACCCTAGCCCCCTTTTATCACTAGCTAATAATCCAGACTTTCCACCTGGACTAAATAATAACATACCGTACTTTCCCAAGTGAAAGAAAACCATCTCTCATTAGCTCTTCATAGTCTTCACAAAGGGAACCTAAAATCTTTTTCAAGCCTAAAAAACAAACATCTAAAAGCAGTACACTTTTAGATGAATATACAAATCCATATCTTTATTCAGAATAACAAAAAATTAGACCCAATGACAAGAGACTTTACAAGCATTGAGCAGATATGCTACAACCAATCCCTAATAAGAGGGGCCACCTCAATCTCATACAGTTGGATCTTACAGCCAAACACTGACTTTTATGACAAATACAAAACAATTTGGGAAAAGGAACTCAATACACAACTCTCAGATGAACAATGGGAAAACGCTTGTGTCTTTACCCAGAAATGTTCTCTGAGTACTCGTACACAAGAAGTATTATTCAACACAATGGTACATGACTCCAATAAAAAAGAAAAAATGCTCCCCTCAAGAGTCAGATATCTGCAGGAGATGCAAAAAGAACAGAGGTACCTTTCATATTTGGTGGTCGTGCCCTTCAATCCAAGACTATTGGACACAAATGAGGAAATGAATAGTCCATTATATATATTATATTATATATACAGTATATAGCTGTGGGAACTCAATCAGGCTTTAAATTGGACAATCTTCTAATTGCATGCACTGTTATTTGTGGTCCATAGACTTACCATGGCAGTCATTACTAATATACAGTAAATTTACATTATATATTACATTTAAAATTAACATTTATCCAGCATGTAGATATTTCATCTCCACAATAATCTGAAATATAAGCATTATTTTTTTTTTATTTTTTTTTTACTTTAGAACATCATATACCCTTGACTTTGATTATGATGATATGATACAAGCTATGAATCAACACATTGAATTCCTGTATATATTTATTGCACATGTACTGTTTATTTTAGTTTTTGAAGGACAACACAGGAAGTGTACTTGGTAAGAATTGTTCTTTTATTTTGTTTGTAAAAACATAATATGTGTTGCTTACAATGATTGTACATACGATAGGTTTTCAAGGACATTCAATAACGTTCACTTTGTAAGAACTGTAGTTGTTTATTATGGGCCAGATTCAGGTAGCTCGGCGCATCTTTGTGCCAATGTAGCGCATCTCATATGCGCTACGCCGACGTAACTCTGAGAGGCAAGATCAGTATTCACAAAGCATGCGCTCCCTACGTTGCGCCAGCGTAACGTAAATTGGCCGGCGCAAGCCCGCCTAATTCAAAGTAGGAAGGTAGTGGGCATGTTACATTTAAATGAACTGTGACCCCATGCAAATGAAGGGCCGAACGAACGGTGCATGTGCGCGCATGCTCAGAATCATGTTGAATTTACTCCCTAAGATACGACGCTCAATGCCTACGACATGAACGTAACCTACGCCCAGCCCCATTCACGTACGACTTACGTAAACGACGTAAAATCCGACGGCTGTTCCGTCGTCCATACCATTGCATGGGATGCGCCTCCTATAGGTGGAATAACTTTACGCCAGACGTACGCCTTACGTAAACAGCGTATACTACTGCGACGGACGCAAGTACGTTTGTGAATTGGCGTATCTCGGTCATTTGCATATTCGACACGTAAATCAATGGAAGCGCCCCCTGCGGCCAGCGTAAATATGTGCCCAAGATACGACGGCGTAGGAAACTTACGTCGGTCGTATGAAGCCAAAATTCAGGCGTGTCTTAATAGCAGAATCAGGCACATAGATACGACGGCGCATCCCTGCACTTACGCGGCTATTTTTTCGCCTCCTATAAAAAAACTTTGGTGTAGGTAGGGACATGTAGAATAAAGACCTATAACTGGAAATCCACACCTACACAATTATATTTTAGGAAAATAATTGTTCCACTTCTTTATCAAAGCTTTAATAGAGTTTCAAATGTACTGAATAACCTAAGTGACATGTTTATGCAAAAAATGTGTTTTACGTAGAGTACAACATCTCACATAGAAGGCTTTAGTAAACTAGCATGTGGAACAAAGAGATACGACTGGACAGTCACACATACATACGTAACTGAAATTTCAGAACACCAGTTAGGAATCTCTTTATCAATGTTTTAGAAGTGCTAATGTTCCAGTGAAGTAAGACATTTTACTAGAAATACTTAAAACAGCTTGGTTGTTAGATAAAAATAAATAAATAAATAATACACCCTTTAAAGAAAAAGTTGATACGTACTTGGGACGTGGCCTTTCCCAATACAGTGGAACCTCGGTTTAAGAGTAACTTGGTTTGAGAGTGTTTTGATTTGCGAGCAACTTTTTAAAAAAAAATCTGACTCAGTTTGCGAGTGTTGACTTGCAAGACGAGCAGAATTCAAGCTAAATAGGCCTGCAGTACCTCATTTGGTCTGAGGTACGGGGGCACAGAAGCCGAGCAGACCAGAAAATAGGCCTGCAGTACCTCACTTGGCCTGAGGTACGGGGGCGCAGGAGCCGAGAAAAGCCGACCATTGGCCTGCATGTACGGGGCGCAGGAAACAAGCAAAAGTGTCCTCAGGCCTTTTCGGCCATTTTAGGCGCTCTATGGCGCCCCCCCCCCCCCACCTCTGGCCGCATTTGGTATTGCATCCCATTGAAGTCAATGCGGAACAAATTATTTTAGTTTCCATTGACTTCAATGGGAAAACTCGCTTTGATATAAATACAGAAAAAACTGCGCTAGGCAGAAAAAATTAATAAATAAATAATCAGGTGTAAACCAGAAGGCTGCAATTACGTGGTACAAACACAAATACAAATAAAAAAGAGAAAACTGTGCCAACTAATAAATATATATACTCAGCAAGCAAGGCTGGTATAAATGTAACAGTATGAACAAAGTCCAATTGAATGTTGAATATTGAATGGACGCTTTGATATGCGAGTACTTTGGATTACGAGCATACTCCTGGAACAGAATACACTCATAATCCGAGGTTCAACTGTAGATCCTATTATAATAGATCATTAGAGAATACAGTTTTGTATTGGTGAGCAGAACCAACATGCCCATTGGTTGACCACACATCTCATACATAACTCTGCAACACAGTGAAGATAACTCTGCCCATATGATACCTGTAGTAGTTTGTTATTACATCACCTGATCCATGGATGCTGGAGATCCCTTGTGTAACCTCAGTGATGTCACCATAAGAGTAAAAACTTGCTATGGCTGCCAGGGCCAGAAGAAGGGATTGAAGTAGGACCAAGAACCCTCCTCCTCTCCCTGCAAGGCAGGACTGAGCTTAACAGGGTGACAATGTTGCAGTGATTTCATCCTCCTGTTCAAAGAACACCCAAGAACTGGCTGGGTCACAGGTCTTTATTAACAGTTAAAAAACATCAATTTGGAAGCAAGATACAGTCTGTGTTCTCCACTGCAAGGGGGCGCTTGACCACAGCAGCAAATAAGATGAAGGAAGAAGTTGCAAGGAACTTGGGGCCAGATTCTGATACATTTACGTTGCTCCACGGCAGCGTAATGTATCCCATTTACGTTACACCGCCGCAGGTTTACAGCGTAAGTGCCTGATTCACAAAGCTCTTACCTGTAAACTTGCGGCGGTGTAACGTAAATCTGCTCGGCGCAAGCCCGCCTAATGGCGGGCACCATTTAAATTAGGCGCGTTCCCGCGCCGAACGTACTGCACATGCTCCGTCGGGAAAATTACCCGACGTGCATTGCGCTAAATGATGTCGCACGGACGTCATTTGTTTAGACGTTAACGTAAATGGCGTCCAGCGCCATTCACGGACGACTTGCGCAAACAACGTGATTTTTTAAATTTTGACGCGGGAATGACGGCCATACTTAACATGGCTTAGAACACCTAGGGCTCAGCCCTAATTTTACGACGCGTATCTCGACGGAAACAACGTAAAGTTAGAGCGACGGGTAACGTGGACGTTCGTGGATCGACGTAACTAGTCATTTGCATATTCTACGCCGACCGCAATGGCCTCGCCTCCTAGCGGCCGGCATGGAATTGCATCTTAAGATCCAACAGTGTAAGTCAATTACACCTGTCGGATCTTAGGGCTATCTATGCGTAACTGATTCTATGAATCAGCCGCATAGTTAGGACGGGCGGATCACAGAGATACGATGGCGTATCAGGAGATACGCCATCGTATCTCTTTTGTGAATCTGGCCCTTGGTTCTTCTATGATTTCCTCATGCCCAAAGAGGCCGTTATCCAATTGGATGCAGGCACCCCATGTGACTATGGTGGCCATCTTGGGTCAGACAGAGTCTATTTAAGTCATTTAGATTCTGGGCTTGGTGTTCGGTCTTTACAAAGTGAAACTTCACCACATTCACTAAGTTTTAGGGCCAATTGCCTTGCAAATTGAACAGTCATTTTGCCTTAAATCACCCCAATGTATTGTCCCACAGACAGAAATACAATTTTGGTTGGAGATGCACTTTTATACCAAACTAATGTTGGCTATGTACCATATAATTTTAGAATTGATCTAACCAAAGTTAGCTTTGCTGACAATGATATATCCTATGACATATAAAGCCCCAGGTCAGGGTTAGTTGAAGAGATTTGCAAACATGCTGAAGAATCTCTTGCTACCAATTGTTTTTGTTCCTTATTCTCAGGGAATTATTCCTTTCACATTAAAATGTCAGATGGTTAGATGGGTAACAACGCTTGTCAATTACTTCAAAGCAGGCTGACTAGGGACCTATGCAATCTGTCTGTCAGTGGTGGGCTTCGGGGAGCAGTCGCATTTCAGGAAACAGGGATTTAGTAAGAGGCACGTGCTAAGCACTTTCATTCTAATGCCTTGTACATAGAAGTCTATCCTAGGTTTTAAGAGATTGCATATGTATGGAACGTCATAAGAGTAAGTTTAAACAAATATAATTATTTCAGTATAGGGCATGACACAAATATAAGAAAAAATAAATGTGAATTGTTTTATATAAGTCTATTTCAGTTGTGAATGGAATTTACAGCAGAAACAATGCCATGGAACAACATTCAATATGATTAATCATAAAATTGTATAATTGAACCACATGGGAACTTGTTAAGAAGCTAAAGAAAACACATTACCGTATATATACTAGAAGAAAAAAGTGTTATAAAGAAAAACTGTTTGTGACTTTGGATTTTCAAATTCTAAAAAATATTTTAAAGAGGAACTCCAGTCTGCATTGTAAGAAAAACACCTTTGCCATTCTAAAGCTTCCCTCCAAACACTTTGTATATTCTTTTATGTATACTTTGATTCTGTACTTGCCAAATATGCTGCAGAAATCTCCCTCCACTAAGTCTAGTTGCATCCATTTTAACTGTGGGCAGTTGAAGCTGCTGCCTGTTCACTTCCTGCATTAACACAGACACATAGGGGTACACCTCCAGCTCTGCAGCCCTGCAGCTCTCATTGGCCCTCTTATGACTCATCCTCCCTCCCTGGCAAACTCTCAAGAGTGAGAGAGAGAGATGTGCATGATATCATAAGTCTAAGCTTTTTACCAGATAAGAAACAGGAATGGGGCTGTATAAGGTATTTACTGGCAGGGAAAAAAAAAATTTACTATCCAAAGTTAAAACAACAAGGGCAGGAGATTTAGTAGATAGAAAAATGAAAAAAGACCGAAGGCCCCCTTTACGTGGCATTGTCATATTTGTACATTGTGATACTCCTGAAATGATACCTTAAGCATAGGGAGTGTACAGACTTGTAGCCCATGGTCTAGTAGAGGCACACGAGTGGCACTAAGATTAGTTAATAGTGTGGCAGTTGCAGGTAGAATATAAGCTTCCTTCTTACATTGCACATGTATTTTTAATTTGCATTTATATTTGTTGATAAATATTTGTAGCTCTTTTAAGTTAAACACAAGATTGTTTTGTGCATCCAATTAGCTTTCTGTAAACTCCTTGCTTACACCTACTATCAGATCTCAGCTACTGTATATAAGAGATATTGAAGTTTATCTCTTATACCTCAATGTCAGATAGCTTCACATACAAAAAATTTCTTGACACAATACTTTGAGAAAAGGACAGGACCACAACAAACAAGAAAACACAACCCCCCCCCCCCAAAAAAAAAACAAAAAAACAATGAGGAAAAAAAAAACAACAATTACAAGGGGTGCCCTTATCCAACTAAATATATGATGCTAGCTATTTTGTTTCTGGGTATTTCCAGTCCTATTTAGCATGTCACTAAAAAGTAGGTCAAAGCCCAGAAAACACTCAGTATATTTGCAGGTTCTTGAAGTTTCTTTGCAAGTTGTTTAATTGTTTAAAGTCAAGTAAGTCAGATTTTCCCATTGCAACATGTGGCTGTGAAGAAATTACTTCTTATGCCCCATACACACGTGCGGGATTTCTGATGGGAAAAGTTCCCATCGGAAATCCAGACGGGAAATCTGAGAACCTGCTTGGTCCGTCTGTCCCCCTACACACGTCCGATTTTCCCAAAAGGAAAACTGCGATGGAGCTTTGGTCGGGAATCCCGGCCGTGTGTATGCTCCATTTCAGTTTTTCCCCATAGGAAAACTGCCAAAAAAGGCCAGACAAAAGTCTGCTGGTTTTCCCGGCAGGAAAAAAGAGAGCTGGTTCTCTTTTTTTGTCCCATCGGGAAAACGGGCCGTGTGTACGAGGCTTTAGATAAAGATCAGCCCTGCATTGCGCCATAGACTCTTAAGTTGGCAGACCAGGGAGACTGCATGTTGCTGTCAAATCTATGAGGTCTTATAAGTGTTGAGCTGCAGTTTTCCTGTAATGTGATTGTGATGCTGTGTGAGGTGAAAGGGGATTGTACGCAGCCCCCCAAGCAGATTATATGTTCCCATAAAGTGCATAGATCCAATTTCCTCCTTGAACTATCTCAGATTATTCTCTCATAGAGTTTATTTTAATCTTTTTACAACCAGGGGGTTATGGGTCTGGGGGGTGGGACTATTTTAGCTAAAAAATAACACTGTATTGCATACCTGTATGGATGATATCAACAAATATCTGAGGTTTAGGTTTAGGTCATCTCCATAGAATACAGATTAGATCCCCATAATCTCTCCAACATTTACCACAGGTAGGCTTATCAAGTTTACACATCTTGCATACTATCATTTCCATGGCATATAGTGTGCCCTAACATAATGTAGAGTTGAATTAAATGGACATTTTATTGAAATGAAAAATGATTTTTACAGTATAAACATGTAGACGAAAAAAGAGGTAGTAAACACTGTAATTTTATTTTTACCTACAGGTAAGATTATAATAGGGCTTACCTGTAGGTTAAATGACTATTCTCCTAAATGTGCACAGTATTTTACTACCCCTTTAATACACCTTGGAATACTTCAAGCTCTAAGCTTTGTATAAGCAACCAGCATCTGAGACAGAATACAAAAGACAAACACTGTGCCAATGGGATTTCCATGAGAAATATCAACAAAGGTAGAAAAGTAAATTCCAAAAATACAATATATCTTTGAAAAAACACTCTAAAAAATACATAACATGTGCATCAATCTCAAAGCAACTGAATTACTGTATGTAAATGTGCTTAATTACTTGTCATAGCAACGATAAAAAAGGTAAATATGAGCGGCTGGATTATGTTATATTCTCAATGCATTTCAAATCTTAGTTCACTTCATTAGAAGAATATTGATTGACCAAAAATAAACCAAGTTGCATCTCGGCTAATGTATGCACGCGGGCCACAATCATGTGTCTATCCTGAGAGCCGTGGAAAGGGCAGGGAGCCACACACCAGGTGAAAACAGGGAGCCAGCAGAGGGAGGTCACCCACCCAAAGTAGCAGGTGACAATGAAACGTGCTCTACCATAAACTATCCAGATGTCACATCCCCCTAGACGCAGCCAACCACCATGCTTGAGAAATGCATTAGGAATATCGTGGCAAATATCGATGCAAAATCGCGTGACTTTCAGTTCGCAATATTGGAAATCTAGGTTTATAATTTTTGATATGTCAGTCGTTTCAAGATTGATGTACATTTCATGTACTTTTTCGAATGTATTTTTTAAGATATATTGTATTTTTGGAATACATGTATCATTTTTATTTACTTTTCTATCTTTGTTGGTGTTTCTCATGTAAGTCCCATGGGCTCAGTATTTGTCTTTTGTATTTGGTATTATGTAGGATTGGAGAAACTCCTCTCTGTGCATAGGATTATATACACTCACCGGCCACTTTATTAGGTGTACCTTGCTAGATGCTAGTACCAGGTTGGACCTCCTTTTACCATCAGAAATGCCTTAATTCTGTATATTGTAAGCATCTGAGACAGAACATGTACAGTAGATGGAGAATGCTTAGAATCCACAAAGACTTAATAGAGATCTTATATAAGATATCAACCAGGAAAGCCTGGAGGCATGGAGGGCTATAGCGTGCACACTCAATGACTTGCTGCATCTGCCTGGTTTAATTCCAAATGTTTTGCATATGTTTATATGTAAGAATAACCCTATTAGATTTGTGAAAGTCCAGGAACTCAAACCCTGAGGCAATGTTTTGTGATCTTGTAAAGGGCAACACTTCTTCTGGTATGAAGGAGATATAATAATTGAGACATAGGAATCATGTTTATAACGTTATCAGTGACAATGATAGCTTATTCCAGCATTTGCATTTTGTAGAGCAGGTTAGGGACTGGCCATAGAGGGATTACTTTGACACAGATGGCAAGCTTAAACATGTATTAGTGAAAGAATGTGTGACACTCAAGATAAGAATAGTAAAAAAAAAAATGAGTTAAAGGTATAGAGCTGCTACCACTGAATAGTGCAATCACTACACTTAATACACAAATTCGATAGCTCAAATAGAATCAGGTAGCCTGGTTGATGAGCAATGCCCAATTCTTGGACATATACATAAGGTCTGGCAGGAAATTAAACGTATTATGCAATATAATTACATATCAATATACTCCCCCTTGTGGGATGATACAAATGATAAGGAACTAGACAAACTAAAAGGATTTGGAGTATGAAGAGAAAAGGGGATAAAATATATTGCACAGCTTTATACCGACAATTTATTAAAAACATTTCAAGATTTACAGAAAACATACATACTGCCTTCTCACACTTCTTTTCAATACTTACAATTGCGCCATGCGCTACAGAGTCAGTTTAAAGATAAAAAAGTTAAGATACAAAATAAGGCACTTATGGATACCCTAGCCACTTAAGGACCAAGCCTGTTTTCAGACTTTTTTTTTGCTAGAAAATTACCCCCAAACATTATACATTTTTATACAGCCTCCCAATGTTGATGGCATGTGACCTGGTACGTTTCAGGAGGGACACTCTCTCGCCCCTCTCTTTCCTCTTTTCCTGTGGCATGCCAAGTTGCGCGCTCGGATAAGGGTCTGGTTTGGATGTTTGGGGGGAACCCTACACCATTTTTTTTATTTTGGCGCAGGGTTCCATACCAGATCTGAAGGGTCTGGTATGGATTTTGAGGGGGACTCCTACGCCATTTTTTTAAAATAATTTGGTGCAGGGTTCCCCTTAATATCCATACCAGACCTAAAGGGCCTGAAGGTCCTGATATGGAATTTGGGGGGACCCCCACACATTCCGGAACACAAAGGCAGCTACCAGACTCTCCAATCAGCCGAAGATGAAACCCATACGAATAATTCTCCCCCAAAAACGAGACGAGGCTCCGTGTTGGAGGTCAAACAGGAATAACAATCTTTATTGAAAGACTACAAGTTTATATACAGTAAAAGAGGAGGTACATACATATCCTGCTCGTCTTACTCTGAAAATACACCTGTGACCAGACCTAATTAACTTGAGCTAATTAACTAATCCCTTTTAGCAGCCAAGATGACTCAGAGGCATGACCTTCAGGCTAGACTTGCTGTCTTGTAGCTCAGAAGACACAATCAACATTATCACAAATCAACACAGAACTCCTTCACACAATTACAGAGTCAATTAGCACAAGCCACAATGAAAGACCCTTAGAAGTTATCCTAGACTCATTTACTGTCAGAGAAGCTAGTAGACCAGACTGTGTTTCTGCACAGAAGAAACCAAAAAGGCATGTAGGTAAAAATACAATAATTTATTAAGGTAAGTGAACAACACAAAACCAATAAACAGTGACCCAAAAATAACTATAGACAATATGTACGAAAATGGGACATACCAGAATCGTAGTAAAAGCCAGGGCAAGGTCATACACAAGGGGATATCAGCAGGTGGGTAAGGATGGAAAACCAACAGGAACAGGGAGGGGACGGATAGAAAAGCTGCAGAGTAGGGATCCAAAGTAATCAGGTAACAGGAGGACAGGTATCTGTGGTAATCAGGGGACAGGAGGGACAGGTACAGGATGGGCTCGGCATAGGGATCGGGTCGGATCGGGTCAGATGCATTACCAAGGTCAGGATAGCAGGCTCAAGGTCAGGGAGATAGATACCAAGGCGATGGTGTGCTTGTACTCGCCGGGTATAAATAGGGATGTCAATGATTGGCTTCAAGTCACACCTGAGCACAGAAAGAGCAGTACGCTCCACACTGCCAGGATCCATCCGCTGGTGGAGACCAGTACTGCGTCCCAAAGATGATATAACACCAGCAGGGAGAAGTTCTCCTGACAGTTCCAAAATGCCAGGAGACACCTGCTGGTGAACCACAGTACTGCAAGCTAAATAATAATAAATATTACCAGTGGATGGAACCTTTCCTGACATATAACAGGCAGACAGGTGGCTGGAGTTGAACACATTAGCATCTCCTTACAGTGTATGTCCCAACAGTATGAATGAGTCACTCTTTCTAATATGGCATATATCCTGGGAGATATTGTGGATAAATATTACTGTCCCATTTTAAGTAATCCAAGACATATTCTTAATGTCCATTATTTTCTTGCTCACTCTGTGCCCCTAATAGACACATGGTGATTTAGACATAAGAGGTGCATGGGGAGCTGAAGCAAGGGTATCCCATACTTTCTAAGGGATTCTGGGTTCCACAGGACCTCCCGTTACAGGGGTTCTCCTTAATATCCATACCAGATGCAACGGGCCTGGTAATGGACTGGGGGGAACCATTTTTTTTTCAATTGCTTTTATCTATTTTGCCGGGACCCAACAATTCATTATAGCCTCAAGTAGTTTTAAATTACTCTTTTTCCTTTAGAAATTTCATTTTGTGCAGGGACTGTTATAAACACGGGAAACATGTGCTACTTTACAGGCATACTATAGACACCCCCAGGTACTAAATTTAAAGGAATATATCACTTTTATTGTTTCACTATAAGCATTATTAAAATCACTGCTCCCGAAAAAACTGCTGTTTTTAAAACTTTTTTTGCATTGATACATGTCCTCTGGGGCAGGACCCGGGTCCCCAAACCCTTTTTATGACAATAACTTGCAAATTAACCATTAACATTAGCACTTTTGATTTTTCATGTTCGTGTCCCATAGACTTTAACAGTGTTCGCTTGTTTAAACACATTTTTTGCCTGTTCGCATATTCTGCTGCAAACAGAAGGGGGGGCTGTTCGGCTTATCCATACTCTTCACCAAAAACCAGCACCAATGTGCCTGCCACCATACCCCAATGGCTGTCTTCTCACCTAATCCAATGGACCCTACTGCAATAATGGAGGTCAGAAATCCTTCTGTTAAATGATGATACTAGTCAGTCATGCACCCAACTTTTCTCTCGCTTGATCTCCAGTCCCCAATGGATATAATTCATGAAAAGCATAAAAGGAGAACCATCAAAAGTGTAGATCATCAAAACAATTTATTAAAAATAATAAAAGACCCACTTACAAAATAAGTAATATATACATATGTAAAATCCTCAGTAGTACAAATGGAGACCTCAACAATTGGAATCCTAGCCCTGCCCAGCTTGATGACATCACCAGCAACCAGAAGTGACATCAGATGCCGAGTCACTTGTGTTGAATTGTATGCTTTGTATATTCACTTTTTATTTTACCATTGAGAGTAGGTTTTTAAGTATTTAAATTTCTCTTTTGACATATAGTGGTGACAGAGACAGAGAGAAGTGTTACTAGCTGACATATTTGAAGAAGGTAAGAGGTCCCCACATCTTACATATGCAATTTCAGACCATCATTTTTATGAGGGCATATCTATTTATCAACACCCTGTGTGCACAGTTCATACCAAATGTTATCACACTTTTTTATTTGTTCACAGTGCCTCCTCGGATTCGTTTTTCATTTTTAATTTGGTTATATGATATTAAGTTTTGATTTATATGGCAGCTGTGAATTTAAGGCATAACACATATTGTTTATTTAATTATTTTAAAATGTGTGTGCTATCCTGGCAAGGGGTTTCTTGTGGTTTAATTGATTTAGTATTTAGTATTTTTATTACATACAGTGTGTGCTTAATTGTTTTTTTTTTGTATTTAAGCTTAAATATGTATTGCAATATGTGTGAACTCCTGTTTTCATTTACTGCAAAGCTTGCTAGAAAGGTATATAACAGTGTGCAGAGGGTTCATCCAGAATTTTCAAATCTGACAAGTGCCACTCACTATATGTTTCAAATTTAGTTTTGTTCAGATTATTTGAATCTGGATTCCAGTTTAATATAATGAACTGATAGCCCATAAATGGATTAGCAATATAGTTACAGATGCCTTTCTATATAAAGAGGCACTAAAGAGGGTTGGTCCTGTGTTACTTGTTTGCTTTTGCGACTGAGCAACTTAAGACATTGCTTCAAGGAACGCCTTTGATCCAGGGTCTTACTGTTGGTACCCTGGAAGAATGGGTGTTGTTATATGCAGATGACATGCTAATGTATTTGTTTAAGCCCAAACACTCATTAAATGCAGTTTTAGACTTGATTTAAAGTGACTGTAAAGTGTCAGTTTTTTCCCTATAAAAATAACCAACATGGTATACTTACTTGCTCTGTTGCAGTGTATTTGCACAAAGCAGCCTGGACCCTCCTCTTCTCGGGTCCCTCTTCTGTGATACTGGCCCCTCCCTCTTGTTTATTGTCCCCATAGCAAGCAGCTTGCTATGGGGGCTTCTGAGCTGAGTCACAGCTTTCTGTGTCCATTCAGACACAGACCCCTGACCCAACCCCCTACCCTGATTGGCTAGCTGACTTTGATAGGCAGCAGCGGGAGCCAATGACGCCGCTGCTGTGTCTTAGCCAATCAGGAATGAGAATCTCGGACGGCTGAGACATCCATGAACATCGCCGGACAGAGAGGGACCCCTACAACGCCCCTTCCTGGTTAACCCTATTCACTGCCAGTGTAATTTTTACAGTGATCAGTGCATTTTCAAAGCACTTTTCACTGTGAAAATTACAATGGTCCCAAAAATGTGTCAAAAGTGTCCGTTGTGTCCGCCATAATGTCGCAGTCATGAAAAAAATCACTGATCGCCGTCATTACTAGTAAAAAAAAAAAAATTAATAAAAATGCCATAAAACTATCCCCTATTTTGTACGCTATAACTTTTGCACAAACCAATCAACAAACGCTTATTGCGTTTTTTTTACCAAAAATATGTAGAAGAATACGTATAGGCCTAAACTGAACTAAACCTAAAATTGTCGCTCTATTTTCATTTATAGCTCAAAAAATAAACACCACAGAGGTGATCAAATACCACCAAAGTAAATTTCTATTTGTGGGAAAAAAAAGGACGTTAATTTTGTTTTGGAGTCACGTCGCCCGACCGCACAATTCTCAGTTAAAGCGACGCAGTGCCGAATTGCAAAAAGGGGCATGGTTCTTTATCTGCATAATGGTCCGGGGCTTAAGTGGTTAAACATACCTATGTGCAATCTGCAAACCAATAAAGTGCATAATCATGTGCAAATATGCAAATAATTCCTTTTTGCAAAAGACTTTTATTTCATATTAAATAGACTTTAAAGCATCATTTTTTTTCACTGTGGAATGATATTTATATATATTGTTTTTTTTTTGCATGGCACATGAAATAGGCATTATTTGCATATTTTGCACATGATAATGTACTTTATTGGTTTGCGGTTTGTGATTGTTAATTTTAAGGTAAATATTCATATATACAAGTCTGGGGAGAAGCAACAGGTTTATTTTATTTCATTAGATAAAAATGTCATATGGGTTCAATGTTGCATGACCGTAAGGTAAAATTGTCATTCAAAATGCGACCGTGCTGAAAGTAAAAAATTGGCCTGGGCAGGAATGGGGTAAAAGTGCCCGTATTGAAGTGGCTATAAAAACTCTCCAATTGGAAAAGGGTGCTGAATCAAGTCTTATCACTATATAAACTTACCTATGTAGCCAGTGGCTGCCCCATCAAATCTGAAAAGATATGGGCAGAATAGGTGAGTGAGTGAGTGAGTGAGAAACTTGTATAGCGCAACACCTGCTAACTGAATTCGCCTCTGGGCTCTTAGTATCTATTTCCTGAGTAAACTTTTTTTCCCTCAGAAGAGATGGGTTTTAATCTTTTTTCTGAAGGCAAAGTAGTTCACCTCTAATCGGATGCTGGTTGGTAGAGCGTTCCACAGTCTAGGTCCTTGGACTGCAAATCTTCGTTCTCCTTTGGACTTGTATCTGGCTTTGGGTATCTGAAGTAGATTTTGGTTGGTGGATCGCAGAACGCGATTGGGGTTGTGAGCTTTTAGTTTATTGCATATATATTGGGGGGCATTTCCTTGGACACACTTATGTGTCTGACAGAGTGCCTTGAAAGTGATTCTGTCTTTTACTGGCAACCAATGAAGGGAACTCAGTGAAGGTGAGATCGAATCCCATGTTTTTTTCCCAGTCACAAGTCGAGCGGCCGTATTTTGAACGACTTGTAGACAAGTGATTTGGTATTTAGGGAGTCCGAGATAGAAGGCATTTGCATAGTCAAGTCTGGAGTTAATAATTGTTCCCACCATGACTGCTATGTCTTCTTTTGGGATAAAGGGAATGAGTCTGCGTAGTAGGCGCAGCAGATGATGTGATCCGCTGACTACTGACCCTATTTGTGCATCCATTGTCATGTAGGTGTCGAGAATGACTCCTAGACTTTTGACTTTGGTGCTAGGGATGATGATTTTACCCAGAAAGGGCAGGGATGTCCATGTTGTTGCGAGATGATTCTTTAGATTGGCGTGAAACAGGAGAAGTTCTGTTTTCGAACCGTTGAGTTTAAGATAACTCTTCGTCATCAAATTTTCTATTAAAGTAAGGCATTTCTCTAGTCCGAGATAATGATCCTTTTTGTTGCAGATGCGAAAATACAGTTGTGTGTCATCTGCATAAGAATGGTAAAGTAACTTCTGGTTACTGATGATTTCAAAGAGAGGGCAGAGATAGATATTGAACAGAACGGGCGACAAAGGGGATCCCTGAGGGACTCCGCATGACACTGTGCGTTTTTCAGAAGTGAAAGGACCAAGTTTCACTATTTGTGATCGGTTTTCCAGGAAGGAGGAGAACCAAGATAAATCACATTCTGCGACTCTGGCTACTTCAGCTAGCCGAGTCAGTAATAATTCGTGGTCTACAGTATCAAAAGCTGCGCTTAGGTCCAGCAGTACCAGAAGACAAGATTCTCCTTCGTCTGCTGCTTCGAGAGCGTCATCCCATATTTTGAGAAGTGCTGTTTCTGTCCTGTGACCTGGACGGAAACCCGATTGAAACGGATCGAGTAATTTATGGGTGTCTAAATGATGTTGTAGCTGTTGTACAACTTCTTTCTCCATTACCTTGGAAAAGACATTTAGGCCTGTTATGGGTCGACGGTGGTTTGGGTCTTTGGGGTCGAGGGTGTTTTATTTTAGAATTGGTTTGATTATGCCTTGTTTCAGCAAGGTTGGCACCATACCCTCCTTGAATGACTGGTTTATGAGCTGCGTGATAGCCGGTGCCACAATATCGGCACATTCTTTCAGCAGTTTAGTGGGGATGATATCATTAGGCGCTGTGCTATTTCGCAGAGTACCGATGATATTTTTAGTGGCATCGATGGAAATGGGTTTTAGAGTGAAATTAGTTGATTGTGACGAATTTATGTGGTTATTAGGTTTGTGATTTAGGGTGGGGTTGATAGAGGTTAGGGTGGGGTTGGCTGAGGTTAAGTGGCTACCACTTACTGTATTCTTGTTAATCCCAATGCTCTACATTTTTGGCATGCCTTGTATTTCATACCTAAACACAATTTGGCAGGAGGCAAGATGCTTAGAAGATGAAGAAGTGTAGGGATTGTAATTTCTTTAATACTACTGTACATCATAACAGGGGGTTCTGTTTATTCTCTGAGACAACGGGCCAGATCCACATAGGAATGGATCGGCGCAGCGTATCAGAGATACGCTACGCCGCCGTAACTTTTCCGGCTTTGGTTCGAATCCTGAAAGATTGCGCGCCGAAAGTTACGGCGGCGTAGTGTATTTCTGGTGGCGGAATTCAAATCGGCGATTAGGGGGCGTGATTCATTTAAATGAAGCGTGGCCCCGCGCCGATTGAACTGCGCATGCTCCATTTCGAAATTTCCCGCCGTGCTTTGCGCGAAATGACGTCGCGACGACATGATATTTTGAACTTAGACGTGACTTACGTCCATCCCTATTCACGGACGACTTACGCACAAAATAAAAAAAAATTAAATTTCGACGCGGGAACGACGGCCATACTTAACATGGCAAGTCTATCTATACGCCGCAAAATAGCAGCTTTAACTATACGCCGGAAAAAGCCGACTAGAGACGACGTAAGAGAATGCGACGACCCCGCGTACGTTCGTGGATTGTCGGAAAAAGCTCATTTGCATACCCAACGCGGAAACGACGCAAACTCCACCCAGCGGACGCCGAAGTATTGCATCTACGATCCGAAGGCGTACAAAGCCGTACGCCTGTCGGATCGAACCCAGATGCCGTTGTATCTTGGTTTGAGGATTCAAACTAAAGATACGACGCGGGTAATTTGAAAGTACGCCGGCGTATCAATAGATACGCCGACGTACTCTCTCTCTGGATCTGGCCCAAAGTTTTTTTTATAATTTATTTAGTTATGTTGGTCTTTTTTTTTTTTTTAACTATGTGATGCAACTTGCAAAAACTTTGTCACACACCCTTGCTAATGAAAGTACTGCATCCATTATATGCTCTGGGTTATCTCCATGTGATGTATTTCATTGGTTCTCAACCTCAGTCCTCAAGTATCTCCAACAGGCCACATTTTCAAATTTTCCTATATTTTGCACAGATGCTTTAAATCAGAGTCAATGGCTTGGTATTTTGGACAACTATTTTATCTAAGAGAAATTCCCAAAACATGGCCTGTTGGGGGTACTTGAGGACTGAGGTTGAGTACCGCTGATGTATTCTACACTGTCTTCATACATGTATGTAGTTTGCTGTTGCAGTAAAAAGCTTATTATAAAATCTGATTTTCTTGCGTTGACATAGTTCTCATCAAGCTATATATCCTACATAACAGAATCAGTCATTTAAATACCAACATTCTGATTTTTATTTACAGTGAAGTTCCTCTTTAAGGATATGGCATATTACAATTTAAATATGTATAGGAGAGCTCTAATTCAATGGACAGGTGCTCTCAGAACCAGAGAGAGCAGTAAAGCAAGTACTGATACTTCATACTTCATCAAATTACCATCCTGTCTGCACATTGCATATGCATTTGATAAGATAAGCTCGACCATAGCACTTAAGCACCTTTCAGATGTGTCATTATAAACCTAGAACAAATTTATAGTCAATCACATCCCAATGAACATCCTGTGTGATTTGTCATTTATCGGTATAATTTTATTTCATGTTAGACATTTTCAATGAGACATTTAAACACCATGAATAACAGTGAATTGTTACAGAAATAGCTAATTAGAGCAAAAATAACATGCACATACAGATTCAGCATAGAATGTGTCATACAGTAGCAGCAAGGGTAATTGGTTTCAATTAAATGTCTGTAAGTTACTTATAACTTTCAAATTATAATTACAAATTTTGTATTCATTGAGGAAAATAATAAATACATTTAAATTAGACATGCAGTCAGGGATGCACTTTTGGAAAATATCACATATTACAACTGACATGATTGAGAGATATCGCTTTAAGCAGGTATCAATTTTAGAGATAAACAAGTTGGACTTTTTTTTCTTTACAAGGCCAATTGGAGCTGCTCCTTCAAGGGAAACCTTAATTGAAAAGGTTTTGGAGGTTGCTATTGCTGATCTACAGAAATACCTAAACCAACTGTGAGCTTGCTGCAGGAACCAATCATTGGCCTGAAGCTCTCTATGTAGGTGAGGATGTTTGGCTGGACATGCTATTCATGTGTAATTGCAACCTGCCCACAGAGAAATTAGTATAATGGATGCAGACATATTCTCTTGGTCACCAGTCTGATTAACCCGTGGCCCAGGTCACTTGGTGAATAATACTGAGGGGTATTATGAGCATGAACATCTTAAAAGTTGGAATTCCTAAAGTGGCAGGGCTGCTTTTAGGGATTTTTCACACCATAACACACTATAAATTGTTACAATGCATGACAGATATGGTGCTGCTCAAAGCCCGCTGTATATTATCCTGCCAGCTCTCTCTCCGCTTTAGGTGCTTAGTCCCTCAAGGAGCACATGCCACTCCATCTGTCCACATTATTACAAATACAAAGCCCCGGGCTGTACTCTGTATGTATCAGCCATGTTTTTAAGTGAAATTACAAGCTTTAGCTACAGTCCCTGTCCGTTGGTGGCACCCCTCTGGCACACTTCATGGGCTTATTCATAGAGGCCTCTAAATGTTTTTTTTTTTTTTTTATCTTTTGTATTTAAAAAGGTATAGGAGAGATCTTTTGACCCCAGATCTCTCCATAAAGAGACTTGTCATCTTTATTTCTATTGCAAGGGATGTTTACATTCCTTCTAATAGGAAAAAAAGCGATAATAAAATTAAAGAGACAGTGTAAAAAATAAATAAATAAGGGGAAAAAAAGCGCCCCCATCCCTTCATGCTCACGTACAGAAGCGAACGCATATCTATGTCACGCACGCAGTGGCGGTGTGTCCATAAGGGGTGAATGGGCACTGCCCCCTCTCTCCTGCCACCTGTCTATCACCAATAGATAGATTCATGCATTGCATGGGCACACTGGCAGCATTTGATGGGTACAATAGCTGCGTTTGATGGCACAGTGGCTGCAATTTATGGGTTCAGTGGCTGCGTTTGATGGGCACAGTGGCTGCATTTGATGACACATTGGTGGCAATTGATGGCACAGTGGCTGCGTTTGATGGCACAGTGGCTAAGTTTGATGGCACAGTGGCTGCGTTTGATGGGCACAGTGGCGGCAATTGATGGGCACAGTAGCTGTGTTTGATGGGCGCAGTTTTTGCAATTGATGAATGTTGCGAATGTTCGAGCAAGAGTATTCATTTTAGTGCTAGACCACCTATGTAGCTCTAAACAGGTAACCTGTAAAGGCGTTTAAAGCATTGCCTATGGAGATTTTTAAGTACCGTCGTTTTTCGCCATTCCATGAGCGTGTGCAATTTTAAAGCATGACATGTTAGGTATTTATTTACTCAGCGTAACATTATGTTTCATATTATAAAAAATAATTATTTTTTTTATTTTTTATTCATTAAAATGTATTTTTGCGTTTGAAAAAACACTACGCAAATACTGTGTGAAATAAAAAATTGCAACAATCTCCATTTTATTCCCTAAGGTCTCTTCTAAAAAAAATATATATATATATATATATATATATTGTGGGTGAGACTACTCAGAAGGTTAAAGAACGGATTGCACAACACAAATATTCGATTAGGGACAAACTTGACAATTTGCCATTAGCAAGAAATTTTTCGGAAAAGGGACAACAGCTAAAATACATGGTTATTGATTGTATAATATGCAAGCAACAAGGTGGAAATAGAGACTTGGCTTTAAAAAAACAAGAAATATCTTGGATACTTTGAGCCCTACAGGGTTAAATTTAAATTTTGACTTATATTTATTTTTGTAATGGTTTAAAATATGTGTGTATCTTTATTTTATTTTTCATTTATTATTTTTCATTTTATTGTTTATTTTTTCCTCTATTTTTAATTATCATTCCTATTTATGTTATTTTTTTGTAACACCTAGTAATCTCCTCTGATTATACATCTGGTTCCGAATCAAAGTTGTATTATCTAACTATATCTATATATATATAGATACTGTAGTTTTCTTCTTTTTTGATAACGTGTCTTTTCTTGGTATCCTCATGACGTGTGGGGAACTCATTATACCTAATGGTCTTGTCGTTTCATCATTATGCTAATTTCTATGATCATGATTACTTGATGAATGCTAAATTAATTAACTGGTTTCAGATGATTATTGTGAATATATGTATAGAATTTGTATTTTGATGTTATTTATGCATTTGGTTTGAAGAAGGGCACTATTGTCTTAAAACTAAAGTCTGAAACTGTAACATTACCTTGTATAACATGAAAAGTATGTAACTTTTTACTATTTTTAAATAAACATTTGATCTGTGCAGCAATCCCTCTCCCTTTTCTCTACATATGGCCCATGGGAAGGCCTGATTGCTTGCACTTGTTTTTACCGTGATGCACCACACCCCCTTCAGTATATGGTATATATATATTGATTTAGACGTGTAAACAAAAAGTGCTGGAAAAGACTTGGGGGCAGATCCACGTACCTTTGCGCCAGGCGCAGCGTATCTAAGATACACTACGCCGCCGTAACTTTATTCATTTTTTTCGAATCCTGAAAGAATTCGCTCCGTAAGTTACAAATGGATGTAATGGGGGCGTGTTTTATGTTAATATGTTGTGACCCGACGTAAACGACGTTTTTTTTTAACTGCGCATGCGCCGTCCGTGGGGGTAACCCAGTGCGCATGCTCGAAATTAACCCGGAACAAGCCAATACTCACGACGGTGACGTCATTCTACGTAAATCCCTATTCGCAAACGACTTACGCCTCATAACAGCAGCTTTAACTATACGGCGGAAAAAGCCGGACGTAAACAACGTAAACAAAATGCGCCGGCCGGTCGTACGTTCGTGGATCGCCGTAAATAGCTAATTTGCATACTCAACGCAGAATTCGACGGAATCGCCACCTAGCGGCCGCCGAAAAATTGCAGCTTAGATCCGACGGCGTACTAAGACATACGCCTGTCGGATCTAGCCGAGATGCCGTCGTATCTTGTTTTGAGGATACAAAACAAGGATACGACGCGCAAAATGTTAAATTACGCGGC
Source organism: Rana temporaria (assembly GCF_905171775.1). Taxonomy (NCBI): domain Eukaryota; kingdom Metazoa; phylum Chordata; class Amphibia; order Anura; family Ranidae; genus Rana; species Rana temporaria. The sequence continues at coordinate 80,576,653 of NC_053496.1, read as the reverse complement.
GTATCAATAGATACGCCGGCGTAATTTCTTTGTGGATCTGCCCCTAGGTCTTCAAGTAGATATACACCAGCCGCCAAGGTATGTATTTACCGTATATACTCGAGTATAAGCCGACCCGAATATAAGCCGAGGCACCTAATTTTACCACAAAAAAAATGTAAAACTTATTGACTCAAGTATAAGCCTAAGGTGTCAATGTGCATGCCTCACTGTGCCTCACTGTGTCCATATGCATGCCTCACTGTGCCCATGCCTCCCTGTGCCCATGCCTCACTGTGTTCATGCCTCATTGTGTCCATGCCTCACTGTGTTCATGCCTCATTGTGTCCATGCCTCACTGTGCCCATGCCTCACTGTGTCCATGACTAGACTGACGTTTAACATGGGAGTCTATGGAAGGGGTGCCTGGCTTTGAAAAATCGGTGCTCCTCAGCCGTAGGTCCTCCAGACAACACTTGCACACTTGTAGAGGAGAAATGAGGCTACACGTTTGCCAAGTTCCGGGTCCAGGAGACCTAAGACAGGCTGGTACTGGGTCCCCAAATTTACCAGAGAAATTACTATTTAACATGGGAGTCTATGAAAGGGGTGCCTGGGTTTGAAAAATCGGTGCTCCCCGGCCGTAGGTCCCCCGGACAAAAAACGTTGCACACTTGTAGAGGAAGAGTGGGGCTACATGTGTGCCAAGGTTGGCTGGTACCGGGTCCGCAAAGTCCAGGAGATCAGGCACAAAAAGTGAGGGGGGGGCATTTTTAGCATTTTTAGCTCGACTTATACTCGAGTATACACAGTATATAGACACTAGATTGCCAGGTATCTGTCATTTGGGACAGGAGTAGCAGTGAGTGAACATTGTTGGGGGGTTGGGTTTTCATGTCAGCATGTCAACATCATCAGACAACAGGACATTGTGAATGATGTGGATTTACATTACTGGATCTATGTAACTGATGTTTATATACATTAGGATATATTGTTTATTGTTTTTTTCTTTATGGTGTACTGGACCTGTAAGATAAATTTGTGGTGGTGGTGCTTCCACCAAAAAAATATAGGGCCTAATCCACAGCCAGCCGGTGTAACTTAAATATTCGGATTTAAGTTACACCGCCGGAAAATTTCTACCTAAGTGCCCGATCCACAAAGCACTTACCTAGAAATTTTCAGCTGTGTAACTTAAATCCGGCCGGCGCAAGGCGTTCCTAATTTAATGGGGCGAGTCCCATTTAAATTAGGCGCGCTCCCGCGCCGGACGTACTGCGCATGCTCCTGACGTCATTTTCCCGACGTGCTTTGCGCGGTTTTACGTTGCGCCGGGTTTTGAGAATCGCGACGGGCGTAAAAAAAAAATACGAGTTGCGGCGGGAAATTTTTTTTTTTGAAAAAAAAAGACGGCGACGCGGGATAGAAGGGTCTACTTTTACAAGGCCTAAACAGTTTAGGCCTTGTAAAAGCAGCCCTAATATTGCGACGGCAAACTAATACTTACGGAGAAAAAACGAAGCGTAAAAGCTTTGTGGATCTCCGTAAGTGCTAATTTGCATACCCGAAGCGGCATTTCGACGAGAAATGCCCCCAGCGGCGGCTGCGGTACTGCATCCTAAGATCCGACAGCGTAAGTCACTTACACATGTCGGATCTTCTCCCTATCTATGTGAAACTGATTCTGTGGATCAGTTCCATAGATAGAAACAGGGATACGACGGCGTATCAGTAGATACGCCGGCGTATCCCTTTTGAGGATCAGGCCCTTAGATTCCTAGCTAGCTGCTTTAAAAAAAAAAACCAGCTAGGAATCTATCATTTAGCGGCGGGAGCATTACTGCTGTGCTAACACTAGTGCTACTGCTGCTATAGTGCTACCATCACTAAATGATAGAGTCTTCACTGGTTTGTTTAAAAAGAGTAGCTAATTGGGGATCTGTCATTTTGCAGTTAGAACACTACTACAATAAAATGACAGATCCTTGGCCAGCTTCTATTTGCAAATAATCAGCTGAGGATCCTGGATGACTTAATTGATTAAATATGGTCATATTTATCAATAACGTTTCCAATGTCACACTTCTTGATAATGGCACCATGCCATTTTTTAAATGTATGGTAAATATAAATATGTTTTGTTATTATACTTGCCTTCATTTAGTGGGGTTTAAAGTCCTTTTGACTGGGAAACTGGAGCCCATCTCTGTAGAACAACACTGTCAGAAAAATATTCTTAGTTGCAGAGACCTGAAATTTGCAATAAATACTTGCCGAATAGAATATAACTTTTAGACCCCTTTCATACTAGGGTGGTTTTCTGGCGCTTTAGCGCTGGAAATAGCCTCTGCTAAGTGCCTGAAAACCACCTCCCATTCATTCAAGTGTGGCTTTTCACACTGGGGTGGTGTACTTGCGGGATGTCCTGAAAAGTCATGCAAGCAGCATCTTTGGGGCAGTTTGGAAGCTCGGTATTTAGCGCTCCTAAAACGCCCTGCCCATTGGAATGAATGGGCAACGCTTCAGAAGCGCCTGAAAAGCGATTCAGAAGCGCCGCAACATGGGAGTTTTTAAACCCTTTAGTGCCAGCCCCTGTGTGAAAGGGGTATTAGGTGAACTCCCTGTATAGGCAAAATTTGTTAAAAAATGTAATAAAATAATTAACACAAATTAGCTTTTTGCTATGTTTTTGAGATTGAGTTTCTGTTCAGCTAAAATAATATGCAGGGCCTTGAAAAAGTATTCATACCCCTTGAAAATTTCCCCCTTTTGTCATGTTACAACCAAAAACATAAATGTATTTTATTGGGATTTTAACCAACACAAAGTGGCACATAATTGTGAAGTGGAAGAACAATGATAAAATGTTACAATTTTGAAAATTGTTTACAGATAAATATGTGTAAAGTGTGGCGTGTATTTGTACTCAGTCAATACTTTGTAGAACCACCTTTCGCTGCAATTACAGCTGCAAGTCTTTTTGGATATGTACATCTAAAGAGTGCCATTTTTGCCCATTCTTCTTTGAAAAAATGCTCAAGCTCTGTCAGATTGGATGGAGAGCATCTGTGAACAGCAATTTTCAAGTCTTGTCACTTATTCTCAATTGGATTTAGGTCTGGACTTTGACTGGGACATTCCAACACTTGAGTATGCTTTGATTTCAATCATTCTATTGTAGCTCTGGCTATATGTTTAGGGTAATTGTTCTGCTGGAAGGTGAACCTCCGCCCCAGTCTCCATTATTTCGCAGACACTAAGGCCCCGTACACACGACCGGATCTATCCGCTGGGATTTATCCGTGGATCAGTTCCAGCGGATAGATCCGGTCGTGTGTAGGCCCGAGCGGACAATTTTCGGAGGATAAAAATCCAGCCGACGGATTCCCAGCGGATACAAATTTTGTAGCTTGCTACAAAATCTATCCGCTGGAATCCAGTCCAGCGGACTGATCCGGTCGTCTGTACAGACTCACCGGATCAGTCCGTCCGCTCCCATCCCTCGCATGCGTTGTAATGTTTCGACGCATGCGTGGAAGTATTTACCTTCCAGCGTCGCGCACGTCGCCGCGTCATCATCGCGGCGACGGCGCGACACGTGACCGCGGATGTTTTCAGCGCGGATTTTGATCCAATGGTGTGTACAAGCCATCGGATCAAAATCCGGAGGAGGAATGTCCGCTGGAAACGTTCCAGCGGACCGTTTCCAGCGGATAACCCCTCGTCTGTACGAGGCCTAACAGGTTTTCTTCTAAGATTGCCCTGTATTTGGCTCCATCCATCTTCCCATCAACTTTGACCAGCTTCCCCCTGCTGAAGAAAAGCATCCGCACAACATTATGCTGCCACCACTATGTTTCACGGTGAGGATGGTGTGTTCAGGGTGATGTGCAGTGTTAGTTATCCACCACACATAACATTTAGCTTTTAGGCCAAAAAGTTCAATTTTGGTCCAATGTGACCAGAGCACCTTCTTCCACATGTTTGCTGTGTCTCTCACATGGCTTCTCGCAAACTGCAAACAGGACTTCTTATGGCTTTCTTTCAACAATGGCTTTTTTCTTGCCACTCTGTGGGTCTCTGCAGCTCCTCCAGAGTTACCATTGGCCTCTTGGATACTTCTCTGATTAATGCTCTCCTTCTCCGGCCTGTCAGTTTAGGTGGAACAGTGTAGTGTAAACTTCATGGTGCAGTAAAAAGGGGCTTGCTCTTTATTATTGAGCAGGTATTAGGCATCAAAAAAGTTTACAAAACACGATCTTCAAAAAACAAACAGAACACACTGCTAGTGCCTCAGCTCATGCCTAAACCAGCAGGTGTGTGTAACGTCTGAATCCTTAGCTCCACCCTTTTTTGATGCCTAATACCTTCTCAATAATAAAGAGCAAGACCCTTTTTACTGCACCATAAAGTTTCTTCTCTTTTTTTGCAACACTTCACCTGTGGCTTACTAAACAAACCCCCTCTGTTGAGAGGAGAAGGCGTCAGTGTACGCAGGATTCCCGTGATCCATCCTGAAGGTCCCGGGACTACAATCAAAGGCGTTCCCCGACAGAGGAGTGGAGCCAGATGAGCTACCCTGTGCTGAGCTGATTTTTTATCACCGTTCTGGTAAGCTGCCACCTTATCTATATAGGAGAAGTGTCTAGTTTCTGAAGATTTGTAGCGAATGTCTGCAACCTAGCCGTCAGAGTGGTGTACCCTTCACGGACTTCATCCTTCTGCTTTAATTGCTTTTTGCTACTTTGTTTGGACTGTCACCTTGTTTCCTTCAGTACCCTATGTAATTAAGCCACCTTTGTATGGACTTGCATAATTACGATCTCTGAGGGTCAGATCCTGCCTTGATAACGTTTTTCATTTCAGGAATCACTTTTTATTATTTGTATTTTATGGTTTAAACACATATAAGATACACCATTTACATTTTTTGTTTGTTTTTAGTCGCTGGGATATGCAGCTTTAGATTGCGCATTAACATTCATTCTTTTCACAGTTTAGGTGGAATGGCCATGTTTTGGTAGGTTTGCAGTTGTGCCATACTCTTTTCATTTTCATTCCACTTCACAATTATGTGCCACTTTGTGTTGGTCTATCGCCTAAAAACGTAATAAAATGCATTTAGGTTTTTGGTTGTAACATGACAAAATGTGAAATTATTTCAAGGGGTATGAATACTTTTTCAAGGTACTGTAGTTTATCAATGCATGACTAAAACTTCTATTCTTTTCACTACAGCCTGAACCTTAAAATATTATGTGGGAACTGACTTATTTTTTTGGTGTTAAAGGGTACAGTCGATGAATACGCACTATATGGTCGATTTTCCAAGAATAATGAAAAATGAATAACACTTTTCTTATTTATTTACTTATATATTTTGCCCACATGGCCAGGAAGCATTGTTACTGTATGACTGCCAGTGCCAGATAAATACTTTTTTTTTTTTTTACAACTTAAAAAACATGGAATGCATATGCATGACAATGTGCCCATACAAACATGAAAGAGTTAATATCCCATTCCTAGATCTTTTTTAAAAAAAAGTTTTCTTTATTACTATATGTGTCTCCCTTGTAGAGATTCCATTCACTTTCCTATCCAGTGGCTACTAGGTTTTAACTCTTCCCTACTCTGTTCATAAAAATATATATATATATTTTAAGGGGTAGAGCTGGATAGTGATTGTTCACTGGCCCATCGATGGAAATAAAAAATAAACTAAGGCTAGGTTCACATATATGCGATTTCTGTGTTCCACGCTTGTGGAGGCACAGCAGCTCATTCATTTGAATGGGCTGCTGTACCTGCAGGAAACTTAGTTAAAAGGTCTCTGCACCTTTTTAAAATCTCAGCCATACAGAAACCACATAGTTGCATTTCGCCTGTGGGTGAGGAAATATGTGCAATTTACATGCATTCCCTCAAACGCATATATATGGATATTGCCTAAACTGATATATAGTTGCATATGATAAAATAGTAATATTGGGGCCAGATTCTGATACATTTACGTTGCTCCACGGCAGCGTAACGTATCCCATTTACGTTACACCGCCGCAGGTTTACAGCGTAAGTGCCTGATTCACAAAGCTCTTACCTGTAAACTTGTGGCGGTGTAACGTAAATCCGCTCGGCGCAAGCCCGCCTAATTCAAATGGGGCGGGCACCATTTAAATTAGGCGCGTTCCCGCGCCGAACGTACTGCGCATGCTCCGTCTGTAAAATTACCCGACGTGCATTGCGCTAAATGACGTCACACGGACGTCATTTGTTTAGACGTTAACGTAAATGGCGTCTAGCGCCATTCACGGACGACTTACGCAAACAACGTGATTTTTTTAATTTCGACACGGGAACGACGGCCATACTTAACATGGCTTAGAACACCTAGGACTCAGCCCTAATTTTACAACGCGTATCTCGACGGAAACGACGTAAAGTTAGAGCGACGGGTAACGCGGACGTTCGTGGATCGCCGTAACTAGTCATTTGCATATTCTACGCCGACCGCAATGGCCTCGCCACCTAGCGGCCGGCATAGAATTGCATCCTAAGATCCGACAGTGTAAGTCAATTACACCTGTCGGATCTTAGGGCTATCTATGCGTAACTGATTCTATCAATCAGCCGCATAGTTATGACGGATCACAGAGATACGACGGCGTATCAGGAGATACGACGGCGTATCAGAAGATACGCCGTCGTATCTCTTTTGTGAATCTGGCCCTAGATACTTATGATGCAAAGTTTTTCAATACAAAATAAAGTATTCATTCTACATACTGTAAGTTCCCAATAAAGAGAATTATTAAACAATTGAGAAAAAGGGGAGAGTGTCGCCTCTTTTAAAATAAAAATACAAAAAGTAACAAGGTGCCTACATCCCATTTAATATGAAGAATACTGTGACAGAAATAATTTGACAACATTTGGCTGCTTGGGGCCAATGTGTGTCAATATTTAGGTCGAGGGGAGGGGGGAAGGGATTTTGGGGGGGACTTTTCGCGGCACTGATAAAGACAAACTGATAAAAAATATCACAATTTATTGAACAAAAAAGAAAATAAGTATAATACAAAGACAGTTTAAGAACAAACCCCACATTTCACAACAGAAAGCAAAAAACAGACTGTGTCTTAATGTAAGGAATTGATGACCTCGACCGGTTTCGCGGTGATTTACCGCTTCTTCAGGAGGAAATTCTTTTCTTTTCTAAAAAGTATGCATAGACATATAAATAAACAAGCAGAATATACAATATGAGTATACATTTGTACAATTCAATACAATGCGTTATATAGTGGAGCCGAGCACTCACCCAGGTTGGTCATATGATCAGACGTGGAGCCTGGTAAAAGCCTTCCGTGGCGCGTGGAGGGGGATATTTTATTTAGACGGGCTCTATTGAGGTGAGGAGTAGAATAAATCATATATACACGGAATGGTCAATTAATTATTGGGGTATGGGTCACCAGTGAGTGAATAAAAGGAAGTGTGTGTGAGTGGCGGACAAAAAAAAGGGGGGGGGAAAGAAGAAAAAGGAAAATGAAAAAGGGGGGGGGGGGGGGAAGAGAAAAGAGGGAGGAGGGGGAAGGGGAGGTAAGTCAGTAAGGGAAGGAGAGAAATGGGGGGGGGGGGGAAAGGAGGAATGAGGAGGGAAGAGGTTGTTTGAAAGGGAAGAATAGGAAGGGCAGGGGAAAGGAAAAGGAAGGGAGAAGGAGGGGGAGGGTGGGGTTGGGATTTAGGATAATTAAGGTTGGGGTTAGCATGAAGGGGGAGAATGGGGGGGGGAAAGGGGATGAGGAAGAATAGAAAGGGGGAAAGGTGGGGAAAAGAGAGAATGGGGGAAGAGGGCAAGGAAGGATAGGGGGAGGAGGGAGGGGGGTGAGAGAAAAAGGAGAGGGGGGAAGGGGTCAGTGAAGTGGTGCATAAAGTGTCTGGACAAGGGGTAATAATCGGGGGAAAAAGCAAAAAAAAGGGGGATGTGAAGGGGAAAACAAGAAGGGAAGGGAGGTTGGTGTGGAGGACGGGTATGTGTGAAGTGTGTGGGGTACAGGAAGGACAGGGGAGGGAAGTGGAGGAAAGGGGGATGGGGGGGGGAAAAAAGGATTAGAAAAACAGGAAAGTGAGGGTTGGTTTAAAAAAGGGGGATGAGGTGGGGGGAAAAGAAAAGTGTTGGATAAAATGAGTGAAGGAGGGGGAGGGGGGAAGGGGGGGGGAAAACAGAGAAATAGAGAGAACGGTGGGCCGTGAGATGGCTAGTGAGGATCGTGAAATAGTGACCTTAATAGGAAAACATCCGCATATACAGGAAATGCATTGTTATATGCAGAGATACATGAAAATGGGGGGGGGGGGGGGGGGGGGGGGGTGGTGAACGGGGAAGGCCCATCAATAGATACGTCAGTGAGTAAGGAGAATCCAACACCAAGGTGACCAACCAACAATATACACTCCCCAAGGGGTCCTTACCAGGACTGCAGCAAAGGTACGCAGATTACTGGGGCACAGAGAACCGGACAATGATAGCCTTGTATGTATTATCGCAAACTGCCAGGGTACAGGCAAGCATTAGGCACTCAATCCAACTGAGGATTCCAAAGGAAGGAGTTTTAAGCCATAGAAAAAGGTTGCAGGGTCAGTAGGAGAGGAGCCTTTGTAATAAGGCATAAATCTTACTCACCTAGGCTCAAGAGTGTCCACGTGTGTCCCCAGGGAGAGCATCCGTGCTGACTCACAGAAGCGGCTGTATCAGCCGCTTTTGTAAGCATCCCTGGACGGCGCGTGACGTCATCGAATTGCGACGCCGCCGCCGTCCAACGTCCCACCAATCCCAGCACCTGAGTGCGTGGGTGTGCAACTACTGACCCAATGGCATGACGCCAGGTCATAGGTTGCAAGCAGAGAGCTCCGATTGGTGCTCTCTGCCGGGGACGACACTCCACGCGCCAATCAAAGGAAGGAACCAGGTCCGGGGGCCGATCAATCAACCAGGCTGTCAGAGCTCCAGAAAAACGCACCATATTGTAAATAGAAGATACATAGACATTTATATCGCATGGACAGCAATAAACAAGATCAGTATTGAATACATAGAAATGGTGGGGGATTAGTCCACCACAGTACTTGCCTATTGGTTCAGAGTTAGAGGTTACTTATTGCCAAAACGGGATGCTGGAGTAGCATCAGACATTTACCCTTTAGTGTCCATATATATATATATTGAGGCAGGGTGAAGCCTCACAAGTTAATGCCACAATCTATTTAAAGATAAATGGCAATTAGGACATCAGCAAGGGAAGGCAAGGAAGGGTGGGAGGGGAAGGGAAAGGGAGAAGGGGGGGGGGAGAGACAAGAGGGAAGGTTTGAAAGGGTAAGGGGAAGGGTAATGAAGGGTCAAAGGAGAAGGAAAAAGGGGGAGGAAGGGGAGGGGGGGAGGGGAAGGGGGGGGGTGGGGGTTTTTTAGAGACTGGAAGAGAATCCATTATTGAATTATTGATGTTTAACGTAAAAAGGATTTGTAGGAGTTAATTTCATTTAATCCTGGGAATGTCGTGGCATCGAGATGCTCGATCCACAGGCATTCTTTTTGTAAAATGGTTCTATTCCAGTCTCCCCCCCGTGGATGTTGTGGGATTATTTCCAAAATAAAAAACTTTACAACAGAGAGATCATATCTGTGGTATAGTCCAATGTGACGCCCAACTGTTGTTAATTTCCCTACATTTGAATCGTACAGGTGATCACCCATACGTTGCCGAAATTCTCTAAAGGTCTTGCCTATATAAAAGGCTCCACATATACAAATCATACAATAGACAATACCCTTTGTGCCACAATTGGCCAGGAAGGGGGGGTAAAAATCTTCACCATTAGGTAATAAAAAATGTTCACCTTCCATTACCCACGGGCATCTTGGGCAATTGCCACATTTATAGGTGCCCCTGGGTGATGTGTGTGTTGTATGTTCTGTGGTATAGTGACTCTTAGTCAGTCGGTCGCGTAGTGAATGGGCCCGGCGGAACACCATTTCAGGTTGTTGTTTGACATATTTTTTCAGAGTATTATTTTCAGCGAGGATGTGCCAATTGGCTTGCAATATGTTGCGCAATTCATTATGGTGTGCGGAGTACGTTGTAATGAATCGTACTGACTCATGTGTACGTTTTTTTATGTTTTTTGAGGGATCATACAGCAGGGAGTGTCTAGGTCGAAGGCACGCCCTGTTGTAGGCCTTTTTTAAATTGGTGTGGGTATAGCCACGGGCAAGAAGGCGGTCTCGTAATTCGTCCGCCTGTCTTTTAAAGTCTGTTAATATTGTACAATTCCTCCGCAACCGTAAGTATTGGGCAAATGGAATACTTCGGATAAGAGGTTTAGGGTGGGCGCTGGAGGCATATAGAAGGGTATTACCCGCTGTTGGTTTTCTATAGAGATCGGTATACAATGTGCCGTCAGCCTGTTTGATGACGGTCAGGTCCAGGAAGGGGACCTGGCTTTCATCAGACACCACCGTAAACTTTAAATTAAATTCATTGATATTGAGTGTCTGTACGAACTCAAGTAGAGATTCACTTGAACCTGTCCAAATGATGAACAGGTCGTCTATGAATCGATACCATACCAATATCTTGTCCATAAATCTACTGTATAGTTCACTTGCATTCAAAAAACGTTCCCACGCACCTAGATATAGGTTTGCGTAGGCTGGGGCACAGGAGGTGCCCATAGCCACGCCCTGGGTTTGTAAAAACAGTTTGTCATTAAAAATAAAATGATTTTTAGTCAAAATAAACAATAACAACTGTAAAACAAAGTTCACTAAAGGCCAGGAAGTATTCTCCTGTTCGTAAAGGAAAGAGCCGGCCATCCTGACTCCCTGCTCGTGGGGGATGCTTGAGTACAGAGCCTCTACATCCAAGGCCACGAGCAGGGCGCCAGGAGGGACTTGGATTCCCTCAATGTGTCTTAGCAAATCCGAAGTGTCTTTAATAAAGGACGGAAGACTGGTCACATGTGGCATAAGGAAGGCATCGACAAACCTACTAGCACGGTCTGTAAGTGAGTCGATGCCTGAGACAATCGGTCGTCCAGGTGGCTTTTGTAAACTTTTGTGGGTTTTTGGGAGGGCATAGAAGGTAGGAAGGCGAGGAAACTTAGGGACAAGATACTCAAGGGTGTCCTTCTCTATAAGGCCTTGATGGTAGGCCTCAAGACAAATTGTCTTGAGTTCAATGGAGAAGGAGTCAATAAGGGTAGGGGAAATGCGACAATACCAATGGTGGTTGTTTAATATAGATAGGCACATCTCCTGATAGAATGAATGTGTCATCAAGACAATGTTGCCCCCCTTGTCTGATTGTTTAATCACGATTTTGGGGTTCTTTTGTAAGGTTTTCAGGGCTTTGATTTGATTCTCAGTTAAGTTTGGAGTGGCCTTCTGCCATTCCTGACGTTTAAGGTCACGTATTGAGGCCTGTACGAAAGACCAGATTGAGGGACAGGTCATTAAATCCGGAAACTTCCTAGACGGGAGGCGGAATAACTTGGGGAAGGAAGGAAGGGGAGGACATACAGGTGGAGGCACCTGGGATGGGCTGGAATCTGGGGTAGGAGAAGGCTCCATTTCTTCTGGATTACTCTCATCGTAAAGGAGCATGAGATCGCGGAGCGCACGGAACTCAGCCACTGTGAATTGCTTAGTGCGCTCCGCGAGCTCATGCTCCAATCTCACACGGGTTCGGTCATTATCAAAAATGAATTTATATGTCAGATTACGAGCAAAGAGGTACAAGTCTTTGATTGTGTGTGTTACTTTAAGGGGGTCGAGTGGGCAAAAGCCTAACCCCAGTTGTAAGACTGAAGACTGATCCTCAGATAGTGCATAGGGGGTGAGATTAATGATATTCAATTGATTGTTTTGAGGGGAGTGGGTTGTAGTGGAGTTGGCAAGGTTTGAGTGGGTTTTAGGACGAAGGTATCCAGGTTTCCTTGTTGTTTTTTTATGTCTAAAAAAATAGTGTCGTCACTGATTTTTGTATATCTGTTGGTCATTAGGGCAGTATTCAATACCTTGGGGATGGCACCATGTAATGAGGTGGATATTGCTAGATTTTCTATGGGTAGATTGGTATCGACTAAGTCGCCTGCTGTGGGTACACGCTTTTGAGTACTTTTCAGGGCTTTTTTATCTTTTTTAGTTAGGGGTGGCTGGGGAGGTGTAACTCCACCATATCTCAACCTCTTACGGGTAGAAATAGTCCCTGGAGTACTCGGAAATCGTGTACCACTGGTCTGGGAGGCCATTGAGGAAATTGATGAGTCAGACTCAACTTCAATATTAGGATTGCCAGGGTGTCTGTTACGATTAGGGTTTCTCCTACCGGTTAGGCCAGAAGCCCACTTATAGGCGTATCCCTCAGTATAGGCGGTCTTGTCCTTGTTGAACTTGGTCTGTTTTTGGCAGATAATATCTTTGTTTAGGGTTTCCAAACGCAGTTTTAATTCTTTCCACTTATCGGCAAAAACTTGATTGCCGTTTAGGTGTGAAGATTGTATGTTCATGCCTTCAATTTCTTTATCCAAGGTTATCATATCTTGGGTGTATTGTGTCACTAAAGTTTTTATAAGTTCGGTGCTACAGTTCAAGAGGGTCTTTTCCCAATTCTTTTTAAATTCAGGTGTGGGATCTTTTATGGTGGGAAAGATTTGTACCCGTAGCCCAATAGGGCAAATATTTTCCAACAGATATCGCCTAAAAAATTCTATATGCCAATATAAGTGTGACTTTCGTTTAAGAAGAGCATACATTTTCAAAAAATACGTTTTTAAATCATTTTCAAGTTTATACGTATTAAGGCAAGATGTTTGAATAGTTGACATGAAACCAGTCCAATCAGTGCCGAGAACCTCCATCATGGGATTAGGAGAGGGGGGGAGGGAGAAGGAGCATCCAGTCTGGGCAAAGACTGGACTGGATGCTCCTTCTCCCTCCCCCCCTCTCCTAATCCCATGATGGAGGTTCTCGGCACTGATTGGACTGGTTTCATGTCAACTATTCAAACATCTTGCCTTAATACGTATAAACTTGAAAATGATTTAAAAACGTATTTTTTGAAAATGTATGCTCTTCTTAAACGAAAGTCACACTTATATTGGCATATAGAATTTTTTAGGCGATATCTGTTGGAAAATATTTGCCCTATTGGGCTACGGGTACAAATCTTTCCCACCATAAAAGATCCCACACCTGAATTTAAAAAGAATTGGGAAAAGACCCTCTTGAACTGTAGCACCGAACTTATAAAAACTTTAGTGACACAATACACCCAAGATATGATAACCTTGGATAAAGAAATTGAAGGCATGAACATACAATCTTCACACCTAAACGGCAATCAAGTTTTTGCCGATAAGTGGAAAGAATTAAAACTGCGTTTGGAAACCCTAAACAAAGATATTATCTGCCAAAAACAGACCAAGTTCAACAAGGACAAGACCGCCTATACTGAGGGATACGCCTATAAGTGGGCTTCTGGCCTAACCGGTAGGAGAAACCCTAATCGTAACAGACACCCTGGCAATCCTAATATTGAAGTTGAGCCTGACTCATCAATTTCCTCAATGGCCTCCAGACCAGTGGTACACGATTTCCGAGTACTCCAGGGACTATTTCTACCCGTAAGAGGTTGAGATATGGTGGAGTTACACCTCCCCAGCCACCCCTAACTAAAAAAGATAAAAAAGCCCTGAAAAGTACTCAAAAGCGTGTACCCACAGCAGGCGACTTAGTCGATACCAATCTACCCATAGAAAATCTAGCAATATCCACCTCATTACATGGTGCCATCCCCAAGGTATTGAATACTGCCCTAATGACCAACAGATATACAAAAATCAGTGACGACACTATTTTTTTAGACATAAAAAAACAACAAGGAAACCTGGATACCTTCGTCCTAAAACCCACTCAAACCTTGCCAACTCCACTACAACCCACTCCCCTCAAAACAATCAATTGAATATCATTAATCTCACCCCCTATGCACTATCTGAGGATCAGTCTTCAGTCTTACAACTGGGGTTAGGCTTTTGCCCACTCGACCCCCTTAAAGTAACACACACAATCAAAGACTTGTACCTCTTTGCTCGTAATCTGACATATAAATTCATTTTTGATAATGACCGAACCCGTGTGAGATTGGAGCATGAGCTCGCGGAGCGCACTAAGCAATTCACAGTGGCTGAGTTCCGTGCGCTCCGCGATCTCATGCTCCTTTACGATGAGAGTAATCCAGAAGAAATGGAGCCTTCTCCTACCCCAGATTCCAGCCCATCCCAGGTGCCTCCACCTGTATGTCCTCCCCTTCCTTCCTTCCCCAAGTTATTCCGCCTCCCGTCTAGGAAGTTTCCGGATTTAATGACCTGTCCCTCAATCTGGTCTTTCGTACAGGCCTCAATACGTGACCTTAAACGTCAGGAATGGCAGAAGGCCACTCCAAACTTAACTGAGAATCAAATCAAAGCCCTGAAAACCTTACAAAAGAACCCCAAAATCGTGATTAAACAATCAGACAAGGGGGGGCAACATTGTCTTGATGACACATTCATTCTATCAGGAGATGTGCCTATCTATATTAAACAACCACCATTGGTATTGTCGCATTTCCCCTACCCTTATTGACTCCTTCTCCATTGAACTCAAGACAATTTGTCTTGAGGCCTACCATCAAGGCCTTATAGAGAAGGACACCCTTGAGTATCTTGTCCCTAAGTTTCCTCGCCTTCCTACCTTCTATGCCCTCCCAAAAACCCACAAAAGTTTACAAAAGCCACCTGGACGACCGATTGTCTCAGGCATCGACTCACTTACAGACCGTGCTAGTAGGTTTGTCGATGCCTTCCTTATGCCACATGTGACCAGTCTTCCGTCCTTTATTAAAGACACTTCGGATTTGCTAAGACACATTGAGGGAATCCAAGTCCCTCCTGGCGCCCTGCTCGTGGCCTTGGATGTAGAGGCTCTGTACTCAAGCATCCCCCACGAGCAGGGAGTCAGGATGGCCGGCTCTTTCCTTTACGAACAGGAGAATACTTCCTGGCCTTTAGTGAACTTTGTTTTACAGTTGTTATTGTTTATTTTGACTAAAAATCATTTTATTTTTAATGACAAACTGTTTTTACAAACCCAGGGCGTGGCTATGGGCACCTCCTGTGCCCCAGCCTACGCAAACCTATATCTAGGTGCGTGGGAACGTTTTTTGAATGCAAGTGAACTATACAGTAGATTTATGGACAAGATATTGGTATGGTATCGATTCATAGACGACCTGTTCATCATTTGGACAGGTTCAAGTGAATCTCTACTTGAGTTCGTACAGACACTCAATATCAATGAATTTAATTTAAAGTTTACGGTGGTGTCTGATGAAAGCCAGGTCCCCTTCCTGGACCTGACCGTCATCAAACAGGCTGACGGCACATTGTATACCGATCTCTATAGAAAACCAACAGCGGGTAATACCCTTCTATATGCCTCCAGCGCCCACCCTAAACCTCTTATCCGAAGTATTCCATTTGCCCAATACTTACGGTTGCGGAGGAATTGTACAATATTAACAGACTTTAAAAGACAGGCGGACGAATTACGAGACCGCCTTCTTGCCCGTGGCTATACCCACACCAATTTAAAAAAGGCCTACAACAGGGCGTGCCTTCGACCTAGACACTCCCTGCTGTATGATCCCTCAAAAAACATAAAAAAACGTACACATGAGTCAGTACGATTCATTACAACGTACTCCGCACACCATAATGAATTGCGCAACATATTGCAAGCCAATTGGCACATCCTCGCTGAAAATAATACTCTGAAAAAATATGTCAAACAACAACCTGAAATGGTGTTCCGCCGGGCCCATTCACTACGCGACCGACTGACTAAGAGTCACTATACCACAGAACATACAACACACACATCACCCAGGGGCACCTATAAATGTGGCAATTGCCCAAGATGCCCGTGGGTAATGGAAGGTGAACATTTTTTATTACCTAATGGTGAAGATTTTTACCCCCCCTTCCTGGCCAATTGTGGCACAAAGGGTATTGTCTATTGTATGATTTGTATATGTGGAGCCTTTTATATAGGCAAGACCTTTAGAGAATTTCGGCAACGTATGGGTGATCACCTGTACGATTCAAATGTAGGGAAATTAACAACAGTTGGGCGTCACATTGGACTATACCACAGATATGATCTCTCTGTTGTAAAGTTTTTATTTTGGAAATAATCCCACAACATCCACGGGGGGGAGACTGGAATAGAACCATTTTACAAAAAGAATGCCTGTGGATCGAGCATCTCGATGCCACGACATTCCCAGGATTAAATGAAATGAACTCCTACAAATCCTTTTTACGTTAAACATCAATAATTCAATAATGGATTCTCTTCCAGTCTCTAAAAAACCCCCACCCCCCCCCTTCCCCTCCCCCCCTCCCCTTCCTCCCCCTTTTTCCTTCTCCTTTGACCCTTCATTACCCTTCCCCTTACCCTTTCAAACCTTCCCTCTTGTCTCTCCCCCCCCCTTCTCCCTTTCCCTTCCCCTCCCACCCTTCCTTGCCTTCCCTTGCTGATGTCCTAATTGCCATTTATCTTTAAATAGATTGTGGCATTAACTTGTGAGGCTTCACCCTGCCTCAATATATATATATATGGACACTAAAGGGTAAATGTCTGATGCTACTCCAGCATCCCGTTTTGGCAATAAGTAACCTCTAACTCTGAACCAATAGCCAAGTACTGTGGTGGACTAATCCCCCACCATTTCTATGTATTCAATACTGATCTTGTTTATTGCTGTCCATGCGATATAAATGTCTATGTATCTTCTATTTACAATATGGTGCGTTTTTCTGGAGCTCTGACAGCCTGGTTGATTGATCGGCCCCCGGACCTGGTTCCTTCCTTTGATTGGCGCGTGGAGTGTCGTCCCCGGCAGAGAGCACCAATCGGAGCTCTCTGCTTGCAACCTATGACCTGGCGTCATGCCATTGGGTCAGTAGTTGCACACCCACGCACTCAGGTGCTGGGATTGGTGGGACGTTGGACGGCGGCGGCGTCGCAATTCGATGACGTCACGCGCCGTCCAGGGATGCTTACAAAAGCGGCTGATACAGCCGCTTCTGTGAGTCAGCACGGATGCTCTCCCTGGGGACACACGTGGACACTCTTGAGCCTAGGTGAGTAAGATTTATGCCTTATTACAAAGGCTCCTCTCCTACTGACCCTGCAACCTTTTTCTATGGCTTAAAACTCCTTCCTTTGGAATCCTCAGTTGGATCGAGTGCCTAATGCTTGCCTGTACCCTGGCAGTTTGCGATAATACATACAAGGCTATCTTTGTCCGGTTCTCTGTGCCCCAGTAATCTGCGTACCTTTGCTGCAGTCCTGGTAAGGACCCCTTGGGGAGTGTATATTGTTGGTTGGTCACCTTGGTGTTGGATTCTCCTTACTCACTGACGTATCTATTGATGGGCCTTCCCCGTTCCCCCCCCCCCCCCCTCCCCCCCCCCCCATTTTCATGTATCTCTGCATATAACAATGCATTTCCTGTATATGCGGATGTTTTCCTATTAAGGTCACTATTTCACGATCCTCACTAGCCATCTCACGGCCCACCGTTCTCTCTATTTCTCTGTTTCCCCCCCCCCTTCCCCCCTCCCCCTCCTTCACTCATTTTATCCAACACTTTTCTTTTCCCCCCACCTCATCCCCCTTTTTTAAACCAACCCTCACTTTCCTGTTTTTCTAATCCTTTTTTCCCCCCCCATCCCCCTTTCCTCCACTTCCCTCCCCTGTCCTTCCTGTACCCCACACACTTCACACATACCCGTCCTCCACACCAACCTCCCTTCCCTTCTTGTTTTCCCCTTCACATCCCCCTTTTTTTTGTTTTTTTCCCCCGATTATTACCCCTTGTCCAGACACTTTATGCACCACTTCACTGACCCCTTCCCCCCTCTCCTTTTTCTCTCACCCCCCTCCCTCCTCCCCCTATCCTTCCTTGCCCTCTTCCCCCATTCTCTCTTTTCCCCACCTTTCCCCCTTTCTATTCTTCCTCATCCCCTTTCCCCCCCCCATTCTCCCCCTTCATGCTAACCCCAACCTTAATTATCCTAAATCCCAACCCCACCCTCCCCCTCCTTCTCCCTTCCTTTTCCTTTCCCCTGCCCTTCCTATTCTTCCCTTTCAAACAACCTCTTCCCTCCTCATTCCTCCTTTCCCCCCCCCCCCCATTTCTCTCCTTCCCTTACTGACTTACCTCCCCTTCCCCCTCCTCCCTCTTTTCTCTTTCCCCCCCCCCCCCCTTTTTCATTTTCCTTTTTCTTCTTTCCCCCCCCCTTTTTTTTGTCCGCCACTCACACACACTTCCTTTTATTCACTCACTGGTGACCCATACCCCAATAATTAATTGACCATTCCGTGTATATATGATTTATTCTACTCCTCACCTCAATAGAGCCCGTCTAAATAAAATATCCCCCTCCACGCGCCACGGAAGGCTTTTACCAGGCTCCACGTCTGATCATATGACCAACCTGGGTGAGTGCTCGGCTCCACTATATAACGCATTGTATTGAATTGTACAAATGTATACTCATATTGTATATTCTGCTTGTTTATTTATATGTCTATGCATACTTTTTAGAAAAGAAAAGAATTTCCTCCTGAAGAAGCGGTAAATCACCGCGAAACCGGTCGAGGTCATCAATTCCTTACATTAAGACACAGTCTGTTTTTTGCTTTCTGTTGTGAAATGTGGGGTTTGTTCTTAAACTGTCTTTGTATTATACTTATTTTCTTTTTTGTTCAATAAATTGTGATATTTTTTATCAGTTTGTCTTTATCAGTGCCGCGAAAAGTCCCCCCCAAAATCCCTTCCCCCCTCCCCTCGACCTAAATATTGACACACATTGGCCCCAAGCAGCCAAATGTTGTCAAATTATTTCTGTCACAGTATTCTTCAGAATTATTAAACAAATATGCTTATGTTATAGAGCCTAGCAGTCAGTATATTTCTTCATTCTCATACAGTACTTTACAGCAGTTTAGATTTTCTCTATTTTATTGCATTTTTCTCATATGGGACTATCATTTTCCCTTACATTAATGCAAGAAATTTTGGATGCCTTCACTGAAGTGTGATGGATTTCCTAAGGAAGAATAGTGCTTTACAAGAAAATCCTAACATGACGTTGTCATAGTTTTTCATCTAGAAGGCCCAAGATACATATCGTGGAGGTTAATGGAACAGTAAAGGTCAGTAAGTTAGACAAAATGTTGTAATACTGTATCTTGCCATAAATTGTAGATAAGGGGATGGTTCAATAGATAATGTCAAAGGTCAGTCTAGTCCTGAAGCATCAGAGATTTAAAAAATACCAGTTAAAGAAAAATTATAGGTTTAGTATGACTGTAAAATCGCACACTTAGACCATGAAAAACAGCTTAGGAAATGTAACCTTGGAACATCAAATTATTCCAGAAATTAAATTGAAGTAAGGAGGATATAAGTATAGACATCAGATATATATCTAATGCCACATTGTATTCATAGGTATGCATTTGGGATAAATAACAAATAACTAAATAAATAACTTAATATAGGATTATTCAAGAGAACATTTAGCAATAATATACATTTCAGTGCTGTGACAATTTGACTAGCAATTACTCTGTCATGCAACACTATACCCAAATTCATTTTATAATCACTACTGATATTTAATAACTTAGGCCCAGATTCTCAAAGGAGATACGACGTCGTATCTCTGAGTCTGAGCCGTCGTATCTATGCGCCTGATTCTTAGAATCAGTTACGCATAGATTTGTATTAGATCCGACCGGCGTAAGTCTCTTATGCTGTCGGATCTTAACCACTTCCCGACCTCCGCATGTAAATGTACGTCCACAATATGGCACGTACAGGCACATGGGCGTTAATGTACGTCCTTGCCTATTAGCGGGTGGGGGGTCCGATCGGGACCCCCCCGCTACATGCGGCGGTCGGGTTCGCTCGGGGAGCGATCCGGGACCGTCGCGATCGCTCCCCGGAGCTGAAGAACGGGGAGAGCCGTATGTAAACACGGCTTCCCCGTGCTTCACTATGGCAGCGCATCGATCGTGTCATCCCCTTTATAGGGGAGACACAATCGATGACGTCAGTCCTACAGCCACACCACCCTACAGTTGTAAACACACACTAGGTGCACCCTAACTCCTACAGCGCCCCCTGTGGTTAACTCCCAAACTGCAACTGTCATTTTCACAATAAAGAATGCAATTTAAATGCATTTTTTGCTGTGAAAATGACAATGGTCCCAAAAATGTGTCAAAATTGTCCGAAGTGTCCGCCATAATGTCGCAGTCACAAAAAAAATTGCTGATCGCCGCCATTAGTAGTAAAAAATTTTTTTTTATAAAAATGCAATAAAACTATCCCCTATTTTGTAAACGCTATAAATTTTGCGCAAACCAATCGATAAACGCTTATTGCGATTTTTTTTACTAAAAATATGTAGAAGAATACGTATCGGCCTAAACTGAGGGAAAAAAATGTTTTTATATATGTTTTTGGGGGATATTTATTATAGCAAAAAGTAAAAAATATTGCATTTTTTTCAAAATTGTCGCTCTATTTTTGTTTATAGCGCAAAAACTAAAAACCGCAGATGTGATCAAATACCACCAAAAGAAAGCTCTATTTGTGGGGAAAAAAGGACGCCAATTTTGTTTGGGAGCCACGTCGCACGACCGGGCAATTGTCTGTTAAAGCGACGCAGTCCCGAACTGTAAAAACACCTTGGGTCTTTAGGCTGCATATTGGTCCGGGGCTTAAGTGGTTAACTGCATATTTATGCTGGCCGCTAGGGGCGTGTACGCTGATTTACGCCTAGAAATATGTAAATCAGCTAGATACGCGAATTCACGAACGTACGCCCGACCGACGCAGTACAGATTCGCTGTTTATGTTAGGCTTTTCCTGGCGAAAAGTTACCCCTGCTATATGAGGCATACATGCAGTGTACCAATGTTAAGTATGGACGAAAATTTTACGTTGTTTGCGTAAGTAGTTCGCGAATCGGGAGTTACGTCGTTTACGTCCAAGTCGAAATCAATAGGCCCGTACGGCGTACTTAGCCGCAATGCGCACTGGGTAATGTATGCGCCCGGCGCATGCGCAGTAGCACACGTGACCATGGTAAATGGACTGTAGTGTGTTTCTGCAAAACTGAAAACACACAAAAAAATGCATAGGTGTGAACAAGTGTGTCGTGCTTACGAGGATAATTTTCCTGCACGGTATTTATGAATGAGTAATTTTAAAGATAATATTTTCAAGATAAAGGATCAATTAATATGCACACAGACTAAAAATATGAGATTTATTCACCAGACATGTATTCATGCAAAATAGTTAAATATATTGGTAGACAAAAAAATTGTTTACATAAAATCAAGAAAACGAATTGAAACACCCGCTAAGAGTCGGTTCACACTAGGGCGACACGACTTCCAGCACGACTTTCAGAAGCAACTCCAACACGACTTGAGCATGAACCACAGGGCGATCTGGGGAGATTTACGACACAACTTGAAATCGTCTCCAGGACAGGAGACATTCCAGTGGCCAATAAAACAACCATCAGCTCTGGGGGAGGAAGGGGGAGGGAGAGGTTTGCCTGAGAAATGTATGTTATCTTCCTGGAAAGTAGCTTCAGATAAGACAGTGATCCGACTTCTGAGGCGACTTCCATTGAAATCAATGGGTACAAATTCGCCTACAAGTCGGATTGAAGTAGTACAGGAACCTTTTGTCGTGTGTATTAACACCGCTCCCATTCACTTCCATTGTTTTTCTCTACAGCACGACTTGGGACGACTTGAGGCGACATGAAGTCGGATGGCAAGTCGCCCCAGTGTGAACCGGCTCTAACTGCAGTGTTGCACTTTTTAAATGACACATAAATGATAAAACGTCCCTGTAGAATCAATAACTAAGTAAATATGACAATTAAACAAAATGTCTGCTTTTCACAAATTTAGATGTTACTATACTGCAGGTCATTAAGTGATAAATAACATGAAATAAAATTAGATGTTTGCTATGTCAATAGAATGGAAACTATAAAAAATTATAAAAATTGAAATGAAAAATTGAAGCTTAGAGAAAAATCGACATGGTGGTTATCGACTTGAGAGAAATAGTTGTCCAACTCTATATAATAATCAATAAATCAATATTTATAACACAAATGAAAAAATCAATATGACATAATTACCCTTTCCAAATGGTTTCTGGTTTGAAATGATGGTTACCAGAGATTTCAAATGGCTGCTGTGGTTTCCAAGATGGCTTCCGCCTAAATAATTACTTCTTGCAACCTCGGAGATATATATATATATATATATATATATATATATATAAGGGTACAATTTTACTCATCAATATCACATAAAATTATTGATTATGGATGAATGTGTTGCTCTTGTAGATTCTATGAGTACTTATTTGTCTAGGTAAAAACACATGCTATATGCTGTATGTGTAGCGGTGTGTTGCCACTAGGTACTAACATCCACGCATATTCACCCTGCTGCCAGACATCCATACGTCACACTTGTAGATATTGATATTTGCAATGCTGGAGTTGATCCGGCTTCACGTTGGCAAATGGTTACTCATTTTCTTCACAGAAAAAAAATGGTGGACTCTAATCTTGACAGTCTTTTCACCTCAGAACTTCTCCCGCCTCTGCACTCTCCCTGCAGACTTCTACCTCCAGGATACCTGTCTGGACATCCTGTCCCACCATCTTGAACAGACTAGGCCTCACTCTAAATAAGCTGATCGGCTGCTCCTCTGACAGGGGGGGTTTGTGCTGATCGATTATCATCACAGCCCCTCCGAGGATGCCCACACTAGACCACCAGGGATGCCACCAGACCACCAGGGATTCCCACCACCAGGTATGCCACAATGGGCATCAGTGATTGGCATGCATTGTTGTTTGGCACTGATTGGCATCCATAAGTACAATATAATACAGTACATCCGTGCCACCTATCAGTGCCCATCCATGCCCATCCGTGCCACCTATCAGTGCCCATCTGTGCCACCTATCAGTGCCCATCCATGCCGACTATCTGTGCCCATCCGTGTCGCCTATGCGTGCCCATCCATGCCGCCTACCTGTGCTCATCCGTGCTGCCTATCTGTGCCCATCTGTGCTGCCTATCAGTGCCCATCCGTGCTGCCTATCAGTGCCCCATCAGTGCTGCATATTAGTGCCCATCAGTGCCCATCAATTCCACCTCATCAGTGCCACCTCATTGGTGCCCATCAGTGCAGCCTTATCAGTGCCCGTCAGTGCAGCCCCATCAGTGCCCATCAGTGAAGGAGAAAACATACTTATTTACAAAGTTTTGTAAAGGAAACAAAAAAAAAAGCATTTGTTTTTCAAAAATTTTGGTCTTTTTTTTTGCAGAAAATAAAAGTCCCAGAGGTGATCAATACCACCAAAAGAAAGCTCTATTTGTGGGAACAAAATGATTCAAATTTCGTTTTGGTACAGTGCATGACTGCGCAATTGTCATTCAAACAGCGCTGAAGGCTAAAAATTGGTCTGGGCAGGAAGGTGTATAAGTGCCCGTATTGAAGTGGTTAAAGTAATTCATTATTTCTTCTCAAAAGGTCTAACAAATGAATGTAAACTCTCACATATACACAGTGAAGTGAACAGCCTCAGATGATACACAGGGATTAAAAAAATCTTCCTACATAAGTTTTACAATTATATCTGCTGTCTTCATCCTTTATATGATGTTTAGAAAGTGTTCTTGTTGGGAGATTTTCTCCTTCTGGTTAACACTGCAGTGAAGCCTGGGAATACAGCCATAACAGCTGATTGGAGGAAAGGCACACCCCCTCTCCTCATAGGTAGAGACTTTAGGCTCTGTTTGTTGACTCTTTCAGGGCTCTGCTAATCTTATTTATATCATCCTCCCCAACACAAAACTCTGGCTGCTTTTATCATATGTAACAGAGAACTTGTTAGGAGTTATCAGACTGACAACAGAAAAACAGAGCAGGAGACAGCTACAGGACATAGTGCTTCGGTGAGAGATAACAAAACATTGCAGATATATGTTTCATGAATCGGGTTTACATCCACTTTAACCGCTTAAGGACCGCCTCCTGCACATATACGTCGGCAGAATGGCACGGCTGGGCACAAGCACGTACCTCTACGTCCTCTTTAGGTGCCCAGCCGTGGGTCGCAGGCGCGTGCCCACGACCCGGTCCAAAGCTCCGTGACTGCGGCCGTGGGACCCGCGGATCCGATCGCCGCTGGAGTTGCGTGATCAGTTCCCGGAGCTGAAGAACGAGGAGAGCTGTGTGTAAACACAGCTTCCCCGTTCTTCACTGTGGCGCTGTCATTGATTATGTGTTCCCTGATATAGGGAAGCACGATCAATGATGTCAGATGTCCAGCCCCGCCCCCTACAGTTAGAAACACATATGAGGTCACACTTAACCCCTTCAGCGCCCCCTAGTGGTTAACTCCCAAACTGCAATTGTAATTTTCACAGTAAACAATGCATTTTTATAGCATTTTTTGCTGTGAAAATGACAATTGTCCCAAAAATGTGTCAAAATTGTCCGATGTGTCCGCCATAATGTCGCGGTCATGAAAAAAATCGCTAATCACCGCCATTAGTAGTAAAAAAAAATTATTAATAAAAATGCAATAAAACTATCCCCTATTTTGTAAACACTATAGGCCAGATTCACGTAGGAGAGCGCATCTTTGTGCGGGCGTAACATATCCTATTTACGTTACGCCTCCGCAACTTTGACAGGCAAGTGCAGTATTCACAAAGAAAAGTTGCGGCGGCGTAGCGTAAATAGGCCGGCGTAAGCCCGCCTAATTCAAATGTGGAAGATGTGGGCGTGTGTTATGTAAGTTTATTGTGACCCCACGTAAATTACGCTCTTTACGAACGGCGCATGCGCCGTCCGTGAAAGTATCCCAGTGCGCATGCTCCAAATTAACCCGCAAAAAGCCAATGCTTTCGACGTGAACGTAAATGACGCCCAGCCCTATTCGCGAACGACTTACGCAAACGAAGTAAAATGTGAAAAATTTGACGCTGTTCCGACGTCCATACCTAACATTGGTACGCCTCATCTACACCTCATAGAGCAGGGGTAACTTTACGCCGGAAAAAAGCCTAATGTAAACGGCGTATCGGTACTGCGTCGGCCGGGCGTACGTTCGTGAATAGGCGTATCTAACTGATTTACATATTTCTAGGCGTAAATCAACGTACACGCCCCTAGCAGCCAGCGTAAATAGGCCCGGATTCACGTAGGAGATACGACGGCGTATCTCCAGATACACCGTCGTATCTCTGAGTCTGAAGCGTCGTATCTTGGCGCCTGATTCAAAGAATCAGATACGCCAAAATTTCTCTAAGATACGACCAGCGTAAGTCTCCTACGCCGTAGTATCTTAACTGCATATTTACGCTGGCCGCTAGGGGCGTGTACGCTGATTTACGCCTAGAAATATGTAAATCAACTAGATACGCCTATTCACGAACGTACGCCCAGCCGACGCAGTACAGATACACCGTTTACGTTAGGCCTTTTCCGGCGTAAAGTTACCCCTGCTCTATGAGGTGTAGATGAGACGTACCAATGTTAGGTATGGACGTCGGAACAGCGTCAAATTTTTCACGGTTTACATCGTTTGCGTAAGTCGTTTGCGAATAAGGCTGGGCGTCATTTACGTTCACGTCGAAAGCATTGGCTTTTTGCGAGTTAATTTGGAGCACGCGCACTGGGATACTTTCACGGACGGTGCATGCGCCGTTCGTAAAAAGCGTCATTTACGCGGGGTCACAATAAATTTACATAACACAGGCCCACATCTTCCACATTTGAATTAGGCGTGCTTACGCCGGCCTATTTACGCTACGCCGCCGCAACTTTGCTTTATGAATACTGCACTTGCCTGTCAAAGTTGCAGAGGTGTAACGTAAATAGGATACGTTACGCCCGCACAAAGATGCGCTCTCCTACGTGAATCTGGCCCACAGTTAAGATGCGACGGCGTAGGAGACTTACGCTGGTCGTATCTTAGAGAAATTTTGGCGTATCTGATTCTTTGAATCAGGCGCCAAGATACGACGCCTCAGACTCAGAGATACGACGGCGTATATGGAGATACGCCGTCGTATCTCCTACCTGAATTCGGGCCTATAAATTTTGCGCAAACCAATCGATAAACGCTTATTGCTATTTTTTTTTACAAAAATAGGTAGAAGAATACGTATCGGCCTAAACTGAGGAAAAAAACTTTTTTTTTATATATTTTTGGGGGATATTTATTATAGCAAAAATAAAAAAATATTGCATTTTTTTCAAAATGGTCTCTCTATTTTTGTTTATAGCGCAAAAAATAAAAACCGCAGAGGTGATCAAATACCACCAAAAGAAAGCTCTATTTCTGGGAAAAAAAGGATGCCAATTTTGTTTGGGAGCCACCTCCCACGACCGTGCAATTGTCAGTTAAAGCGACGCAGTGCCAAATCGCAAAAACTGGCCGGGTCTTTACCTGCATTTTGGTTCGAGTCTTAAGTGGTTAAGATAGTTAACCGCCTCAATGCAAGGTGCTTTCACCCCCCTTCCTGCCCAGGCCAATTTCCAGCTTTCATCAATGTCGCACTTTGAATGACAATTGCGTGGTCATGCAACGCTATACTCAAATTTTTTTTTATAATTTTCTTCCCACAAATAGAGCTGTCTTTTGGTGGTATTTAATCACTGCTGGGTTTTTTTTTGATAAAAAACTAAAAAGGCCAAAAATTTTGAAAAAAGTAAGTTTTGTAATTAAGTAATTTTTCTCCTTCACTGATGTGCACTGATGAGGCTGCACTGATAGGCACTGATGTGGCGGCACTGATGGACACTAATGAGGCGGCACTGAAGGGCACTGATGGGGTGGCACTGATGAGGAGGCACTAATATGCAGCACTGATGAGCACTGATAGGTGGCACTAATATGCAGTACTCATGAGCACTGATAGGCAGAACTGATGGGCACTGATAGGCAGCACTAATAGGCACTGATATGTGGCACTGATAGGCGCTGATAGGTGGCACTAATGGGCAGCACTGAGGTGCACTGAATGGTGGCACTGATGGAAAGGCACTGATGGGCAATGAAAGGCACTACTGATTGGCCTCACTATTGTGCACAGACTGGTATCACTGATGGGTACAGACTGGTGTCTCTGATAGGCACAGAGTGGTGCCACTGGTGGGCACAGAGTGGTGTCATTAATGGGCATGTTTGGGGCTGCATTGTAATCAGGGCACTGATGATCAGTGCCCTGATTGCCTATACTCATCTTTCCTTTGAGGAGAGGCCACTGATCGGCTCGCCACCCCTCACACTATGTCAGTGTAAGGGGAGGATAACTGATAAACAGCACTTCCTTGTTTACATGTGACCAGCTGTGATTGGACACAGCCGATCACATGGGTAAAGAGCCACGGCCGCGGCTCTTTTGCCGAGATCGCTGTTGTGCTTGTCCCAGGGAGCGTACAGGTGCGTAAACACAGCTAAGCTGGGTGCCGTCATATGACGTTGTCCCAGAACAAGAGTCCACTTCACTGTCATTTGTCTATACGGCGGGCTGGAGGCGATTAAGCAACACTTAGCCTTTCAAAGTCATCCAATGAAGCCAAGTGCAAGTCTTCCATTATTAGTGTAAAAAATGTCCCTGCAGGATGAATCCTAAATGTGCTTATACTGCATTGTGTGCAATGGCTAGATATTACGAATAAGCCCCAAACACTTTAAACTAAAAAAAAAAAAAATCCTACAAATACTGGTGGTCAGGGGCAGATTAAAATGTCCCAAAACAATCCCACAATCATTTGTGGTGAGTGGCATTTCAATCCCCCAACCCCATATACCCCCCAAAACAATTACACAATGTTAGTGGTCAGTGGCATTTTAACCACCCAAAACAATCCCACAAACACTGGTGGTCAGTGGAATTTTTAAATTCTCCACCCCCTCCACATTCATTGATAGTCATAGGCACTGTAAATACCCCCAAATCTTTTCCACATCAATGAGTGGTCAGTGGCACTTTAACCTTCCCACCACTCACCACCACCTTGAATCACAGTCTTCTCTGAGGAAGCATTGAGGATTTATTGAATGGATTCAATGATTACCTCCTTCTTTCTTTACTTACCACATTGTGAGAAGGAGTGGGCTCTCCAATATATTGTTTACATTTTGATTGCTGTGATTGGTCATTACATTGATTGCAAGACACAGAGATTCTTGGATCAGCTCTGTGCCTTTTGGGATAGAAGTGATGTAATGTAGGGGTGGTGGCGCATTCTAGGGATGGTTGCTGGATATTCTATCACCGATGTTTTTACTAACTAACATACCATATAGGGTGAGGGTGTGTAAGAAAAATGACGGACACCTCTGTGCGGTGGGCTCATGAGGAGGGCCCCCGAATTGGTTTCAGTAGGTGACCCTATTAATAGATTTCAGACTCCCGGCATTGGGTCCTGAAACTGTGTTTGGTGTGTGAACTGTCTCCGTGATAAATGGTGAGGATATAGTGAATATCAGCAATAAGCAACCAGTGCTAATTATGATGCCTAAGGCCAATAGGAATAAGTGCAGAATGGTCAAAAAATATATATATATTTTTTTTAAATAAAAATTAAGTGTCCACTGATTGAAGAAAATGAGAACCCGATATAATCAGCAGTATGAATAACAGTACATCATAATATATTGGGTGTGAGATGGTTAATGGTCAAAGAAGGGAAGAAGCATAATCTGAGCCTTGATCTTCAATGTGTCATCCGTGCTCCCCCCTGTTAGATCCCCACTCACCAGATAGATGTCCCCAAGAAGGGGTGTTGAGCCTTACGGTATCAATGGAGGTCTGCTGTTAGCTTACCAGCTATCTTCAGAGGTACTGTATGGTGTCCTCAGCGGGGTGCAGGAACCACGTGGAACGTTGTTTAAAATAAAAAGAGGAAGAATCCACATAGAGTAATACCAAAAATACTCTGGGCAATTTATTAAAAAGTGGTTTAGATATCCAAAATAAAAGTAAAAAACTTGCTTGCAGGCAAGTTGAATAAATTGGCCTCTTGGGATGCCGTTTGACTATGCCAGCAGGAGGTCTGTGTGACAGTGAGCTGCTGTTGATTTGTGGCCTACACAGCTATACCCAGAGGGACCTCTGCGGACAGCATTGCTTCTTTCCTGCAGCAGACTGGAGGGTGTTCCAGGTCATCCAGAGACGCCTGCACTTCAGATCCAAGTGGTCTGCAGTTTGGTGCGGCGGGCGCCATTTCCCAGATCCAGGTTACAGAGAGAGTTCCTGATAGAGTCTTCTTCATCACCTACATCATTGCCAGATGTATCTGAATTCCAGAGTGGTGAGCGGGCATAGCCTATCTTGTTGTTAAAGACACTGCATTCAGACATCATTCACACAGGTCAACTTGGTGGTACTTGTAGTTCCACCAGAAATTAGTTATTACTTTATAACGAACAGTGAAAGCAGACATCTATGCCCAGTTCACATTATTGATTCTAGTAGCTATACTGGATAACACCATTAGGATCATATTAGAGGAAGTTACAATACAACAAGAATACCTTAAAGTTCTGTCAAATTTACTATACCATGTTATCAAGGATTACCTTAGTTACAATACAATAAGGCTAGCTGATGACACCTGGATTTCAATGAATACCCTTTTACCTTTTGCTATCCTTTTCCCTCATTTGCTTTACTTGCATTGGACTTCATTTAAAGGGAGCCAGGAAATTTGAATATACCGTATTTTTCGCTCCATAAGGCCCCGTACAGACGAGCAAACATGTACGATGAAACCGGTCCGCCGGACCGTTTTCAGCGTACATGTCTGCCCGGAGATTTCTGTATGATGGCTGTACTCACCATCAAACAGAAATCCGCGTGTACTCGATACGCGGCGACGAGGCCGTGCCGTCGCCGCGACGATGACGCGGCGACGTGCGCGGCCCTGGCAGTTCAATGCTTCCACGCATGCGTCTAAGTCATTTGACGCATGCGAGGGATGGCGGCCGCTCGGACATGTACGGTAGGTCTGTACAGACGACCGAACATGTTTAGAAATATTTGCCCGCTCGAAAAAGGCCCGGCGGGCAAATGTACGGTGGAATCCTGTCCGCTCGGCTGTACAGACGACCGAACATGTCTGCTGAAACTGGTCCGCGGACCAGTTTCAGCAGACATGTTCGGTCGTCTGTATGGGGCCTTAGACGCACCTGACCATAAGACACACCTAGGTTTTAGAGGAGGAAAACAAGAAAATAAATATCCTGAATCAAATGGTGTAATAAAATATTTAATATTATTCTTTACTACTACTATAGGTGGGTGGTGGACACACAGCAATACCACCCCCCTATCAAATCAGCTCAGCTACACTATACCTGGGTGGTGGACACAGCAACCCCCCCCCCTTCCCAGATCAGCTCAGGGTGGCAGGGCAGACACAAACACCCCTTCAGTCTCTTCTATCACACTAGCAGTAGGCAGTGGATACCTTAACCACCCCCTTATCACCAGCTCACCTCGGGCAGTGGAGGACACTGCCATTACAATGCACAACCACCTCTGGTTGGCTCTCAGTCTCAGATGCAACCAGGCAGCAACTGGGAAGGAGGACTGGGCACATAGTTTGCAGCAGCAGCGGCCGGTGGAAAGAGGCATGAAGTGAGACTGGACCAGACCACGGCGCCGGGGGTGTTTTTCCGGCTGAAAACAACCAAATAGCTAGGACTCTTGCTGCTCTCGGGATAGTGTCACATCTGGTGGGTGTCAACTGACCTGAGTGCGGAGCGCACCACTATAGCAACACCACTGACACCCTCATGTTTTGGCACCTGGGGCAGACCGCCTCTCCCAGCTCCCCCTTGGTATGCCCCTGCAGGGATTCGCCTGACATCCTGTCCTCACTCCTCTACAGAGAATCAGAGCGCTGATATTCTGACACGGTGGCAGCGACTATGGAGGGGGTGGAGCCAGCTCAGTATTCGCTCCATAAGACGTAGGGACATTTTTTCCTATATTATTTTCTTTATGTTGTGCAAGTTTTAATGGCCTATGGGTTAAGGAGACTGAAGGGAGGAGCCTGACACAGAAGATTTGGTGCCAGCTCTCTACCCTCCTGCTGACCTGTTCACATAGGTTTCTGTAATTGGGTTAATATCTGTGTTCATTTACAGTTAAAGGAACTCTGTATCAGTATTTGTAAGAGTGCCTTTTTATTATCTTACAGTGTAGAGATATACCTATTTTTGTGTTCTCACTAATACTGCTACATTTATATTGCAAAGAATAAAAACCGCAGAGGTGATCAAAAATATGATTATTTTTAAGATTGTAAAATATTTATATTTTCTGTATTTAAAGCGGAGGTTCACCCTAAAAACAAGTATATACCATTCAATCCAGCATACTGCCGACATGTACAGTATGCTGTTTTTTTTTTTTTTTTTCCGGTTTACATACCGTAGTATGGGTATTTTCCCCCCAGCTTCCGGGTAGTGAATCCAGCGAGTGGGTGTTCCTTTTCAGAGACTAAGTGATTGACGTATGACAAAAGCTTCCCCACCGGCGCATAATGCGCGTCACCAGTTTCCGAAAGAAGCCGAACTACGAGTCGGCTCTATACGGCGCTTGCGCACCGACGTTCGGCTTTTTTCAGAAACTGGTGGGGAAGCTTTTGTCATACGTCAATCACTTAGTCTCTGAATAGGAATGCCCACTCCCACAGGATTCACTACACGGAAGCCGGGGGGAAAATACCTAAACTACGGTATGTAAACCGAAAAAAAAAAAAAAAAAAAACAGCATACTGTGCTGGATTGAATGGTATATACTTGTTTTTAGGGTGAACCTCCGCTTAAAGTGTACGATGTGTGAACAATCAGCTTCAAGAGGATAGCTTGCAGAGAGGTCATACAGATGCCAAGGTATGTTCAAGGGATTCTGGCCAACATATATTCATTAGCATTACAAAAAACATGACCAAAACAATAAGTTTCCCTGAGGCCCCGTACACACGGCCGAGGAACTCGACGTGCCAAACACGTCGAGTTCCTCGTCGAGTTCTGGGATGAAGCCGCCGAGGAGCTCGGCGGGCCGCCTTCTCCCATAGAACAACGAGAAAATAGAGAACATGTTCTCTATTTTCTCGACGAGTTCCTCGGCGGCTCCATCGAGCCAAAAGAGTACAGACGACAGAGTTTCTCGGCAGAATCCGGGTTTTGACCGAGTTTCTCTGTGAATTCTGCCGAGAAACTCTGTCGTGTGTACGAGGCCTCAAAGGTGAAATAATGACAGTCCAAAATCCAACAAAAGTTATTTGGCCTCCTTGTATAACCACACTAGGTCTGCTCAGACCTGCATACATGTTCTGTCAAAGCCCACATGTATCCTTACCCCCACAACACTGATCATCCCAGGATAAAGGCAAATTAGGTTGGGAACAATGGGCCAGATTCACGTAGCCCGGGCGCAGCGTAACGTAACTGATTTAGGTTACACCGCCGCAAATTTTCTGGCTAAGTGCCCGATCCACAAAGCACTTACCTGGAAATTTGTGCCGTTGTTTCCTAAATCCGTCTGGCGCAAGGCAGGCCAATTCAAATGGGGCGGGTACCATTTAAATTAGGCGCACTCCCGCGCCGGACGTACTGAGCATGCTCCCGACGCAAATTTCCCGACGTGCTTTGCGCGAAATTATGACGCGCCAACGTTTTGTGAATCGCGACGTGAAAAAAAGACTTGCGCCGGAAAAAATAAAAAATAAAAAAGAAAATTCAAAAGCGACGCGGGAAAGACGGGTATACTTTTACATGGTGTACTAATTTTACACTTTGTAAAAGGTGCCCTATCTTTGCGACGGCAAACTAACACTTGCGGCGACGTAACGACGGGAAAAAGTTTCGTGGATCGCCGTAACTGCTAATTTGCATACCCGACGCTGGTTTACGACGCAAACTCCCCCCAGCGGCGGCCGCGGTACTGCATCCTAAGATCCGACAGTGTAAAACTATTACACCTGTCGGATCTTAGGGATATCTATCCGTAACTGATTCTATGAATCAGTCGCATAGAAAGAAACAGGGATACGAGGGCATATCCCTTTTGTGAATCTAGCCCAATGTGTGCCAAGTGCTTAACCCACTTTATACAGTACCGACCTTTCACTACCACCAGTTTATCTTATAAAATGCCAAAACCTAGGCAACAGGTACACTACCTCCTCGACTCTTCCCTGAACATACAGGAGATGTTTTTCATGGATGAGAACAGTGTCAACCCTGAAATCTTAAAAATCTGCTCAGAGTTAACTTTGCTTGATGTTACAACTATTACAACTATCTACAGTATAACTGTTAAAACTTATGTGATTTCAGTGCCTAAATATGAGCTGCCAAATAAAGATCTTTTACAAGGGTGTCAATTTTACAGGCTTAAGAGAGATTATGTTTACACATCAAGTGTTTGGCATACCTGCATACTCTGAGATCAAGTAAGAGTGCTGAGTGTTTAAAAGCATTAATTGGTTACAAAGTGACTTCATTCTGCTTATGCAAGTGTCACGCTGTCTTTTGCTGTTTACATCAATATCTCTTCTGGATTAATGCTAATAAAGCACTTGTCAATTCAAAAGTAAATTTGCCTGCAATTTCTGGCAGTTCTTCAATCTGTTTATTTGAAGACAGAAATCCAAGCAGATGCTAAACTAGGATAAGGTAGAGACAGAGATAACTGAATGATATAAACATTATGGCCCGGATTCACATACATCGGTGCATATTTATGCCGCCGTAGCGTATCTCTTTTACGCTACCCCGGCGCAGCGCACAGAGGCAAGCACTAGATTCACAAAGCACTTGCTCCCACTCGCTCTTAAAGATACGCTGGGTTTCCTCGGCATAAGCCAACGTAGGTGGAAGTGGGCGTGAGCCATGCTAATGAGGCGTGACCCCATGCAAATGATGGTCCGAGCGTGGAGCAGTGTTTTACGCAGTGACTCGGTTGTATGACCGCACCCCTGTGCACATGCTCACAACTACGCCGGCGCAACTTCCTGGGATACGGCGTCCCACCAGCTTACACCGAGCGCATAAATACGCCCAGTCATACGCCCGTCCGGCGCAAAAGTACATCCGTTTGCTTGTTTCCCACCCTGAAGCAAAGTACTTTTGTTGAGCGATGGCAGCTGCTAAGGAGAGGAGGAAGAGAAATTTCTCTAGGGAGGAGAGGGCTATATCCTGATATCGGCAATAGCCAAATTTGATGTGTACCTCCATGGTGCCCACAGTGCCAGGACCAGCAGGGCACGTAAGAGGGAGATCCTGGAGAAGATCACCCTGGATGTCAATGCCCTTGGGCATGAGACCAGGACCCCCGACGATATCAATAAGAAAATCAATGATATGAGACGTCGGGTCCGGGATAAGCTGGCCAGTATGAGGAGGCATGCCAGCTTCTGCTCTGTGGTTGACTGATGAGGAGGAGGTCATCGCCAGCTGACTGGAGCTGGAGCAGGTGGAGGGCATGGAGGGCTTTGACTCCAGTGAGCAGGACTTGAGGACAGGTAAGTGTGTTTTATTCTCCATTCGGTGTGTAGCATGTGAGGGGGTGCAAGGGAACATGTGACAAGTGTGTGGGTCCACCAACATGTGAATATTTTGTGTCATCCACAGATGTGCTGGAGGGAGCTGGGCCATCTGCTGCCAGTGTCCAACCCATGCCATCCCCGGAACATCCTGTGCCTCATCCTGCCCCCCTGGGAAGCCAGGTAATATTGGTGGAGGGGAGTTCTCACACCTCTCCTCTCGAGGTTGTTGTGGAGGAGCCAGTGGACATCCACCAAGAGGAATACCTCTATTATGAGGAGGCTTCCACCTTCCGTGGAGACTCAGACACCTCCCTGCCCATCAGGTCTACCCCCTCCCCCGGGCTACCCTCTCCAGGTCTACCCCCTCCAGGTCTACCCGTCCGGACAGGCACAAGCCTCTCCATCCCCCAGTAAGGCCCAGTACGGAAGACCAGGGGTGTACCCGGAGCCCTCCAAGAAGGGCTGCAGAGGGAGACAGACAAGCCACAGACATGCCACCTGGGTGCTCTAGCCATTGACCTGCGCCATGTGGCAGACAGCCTGGCCTCCTCGGCCCAGACCCAGGCTGAATGCACACTGGCTGTGCAGCAGTGCCTCGCTCAGCAGGCTGAGCAGAGCAGCTCCATCTCTGACAACCTAACTGCGCTGCTACCTGCATGGGTGACCATGCCCAGACCCTGGAGGCCATGCGGCAGCACATGGTGGCAGGGGGTCCCTCACCATCTGGTGACCAGGGCTCTAATGTTCAGGCCAGCCTGGAGCGACATACCCTGGCCATTGGGGAGCTGCAGGCCACAGCAGCAGGCCTCGTGGCAGAGGTGAAGAGCCTGGGAGTGGCTGTACATGCCAACACTGCTGCCATCGAGGCAGAGGGACGGCAGACCAGGCGCCACCAGCGGCACACCACCCCCCACCAGCTGCGGATGCAGGCTCAGACAAACTCTGTCCTCACCCGCATTGCCCTTGCGTTGGAGGGAAGGCAGCCAGCATCTGGCAGGAGTGACAGAGCAGGGGATGATCCTCCTCCTGATGCCCCACCCCCCCACCCGTGGCTCCCCCAGACAACTGAGGAGCCGGAGACGTGGCACCAGGCCTGGCCCACGACAGGGCAAATTAGAGATTTTTTGGGGTTTGCTCAGATTATGAGCTTTTTTTGGGGGGGAGAGACGTGCACAGAAGGATGTGCCGTCCTCCTATAAGGGCATGCCATGTCGGCCAATGGCATGATCCCTTTTATTTTTTTGTAGTGACTGCACACGGTCAGTAGTGCAGGCTACAGTGTGACTGGTGTGTGAATGTGGGTGACATTCCTGCCAGTAAGGCGTGTCACCTTGGGTCGTCGGGGAGAGGTTATCCCCACGACCGTGTGAATGTGGTATGAATGGACAGCAACACCATTGGGGCCTTGGCATGGCGTTGCTGCTCCCAAGTCCTGCATGGTGGACTTGGGCTAAACCAATGTGTGGATGTGGTGTGTGTGAGCTAGGGACCACAGTGGTGTGCATGCGTGCATTGTCCGTGTGCCATGATGAATGTGTGTGTTTAACGTGCAAAGATGCGTTCCACGAGGCAACTCCTGACTGCTGTTCCTTCAGCATACGGGGTAGCCTCGGGCAGGGGGGGACTGTCTGGTTCGGGGGTCAGGTCACCACATATGTCAATCTCCAGGCCCTTTCTCATGGCGTAGTTGTGCAGCACGCAACATGCACCGATGATCTGGCACAAAAAGTTTGGGGAATACAACAGGGTCCCCCCGGACTTATCCAGGCATCTGAAATGGGACTTCAGGATGCCAAATGTGCGCTCCACCACTGCACGGGTACGTATGTGTGCAGCATTGTATCTTCTCTCTCCTCTGGTTTGGAGATTCCGGTATGGAGTCAGGAGATGGGGCCCAAGTGCATATGCCGAGTCACCTGGAAGAGAAAAGACAGGAGGATGTTAGCTGTGCATGTGCCCCTCATGATGTCTGCATCATGGGGTCGGACAGTCATGCCTGACACCCATGTCACTCACCAACCAGCCAGCTGTCCCTGTACACGTTCTGTTCAAATTCTGTTTGGATGTTGCTTTGACGGTATATGTAGCTGTCATGGCTGGCCCCGGGGTGTTTGGCACGGACGTGCCATATGAGGCATTGGGCATCGGCTATCACCTGTACGTTGACGGAATGCCACTGCTTACGATTGCGGTATATGTGCTCTGTGGCATGGGGGGGCCGTAGTGCCACATGTGTGCAATCAATGGCCCCCACGGTGCGTGGGAATCCGGCAATTCTGTAGAAATCCTGCATTGCCTTCTGCCGCAGATACTCATGGGTGGGTTTGATTATGTGGTGGGACATGCGTGTAAGGATTGCGGGGACAACCTGGTGCACGCATCTGCTCATGGTGGATTGTGACATCCCAGACACGACTCCACTTGTACGTTGGAATGATCCACTAGCAAGGAAATGCAGTGTTGCCAGTACCTTGACCAGTGGCTGCACTGCATGTGAGCGTTGTGTCTGGCTGGTGATTTCATCATGCAGGGCTGTGGCTAATTTCAGGATGGCATCAGGGCTGAATCTGAAGATGTGATACACCTCCGATTCCCCCATGCCAAAGACGTTCATGCGCGTTCAGTATATCCTCTCCCATGCCCTCCTCCGTGCCTGTGGACACAGTAGTGCTATGACCATGGCTGCCCTTGGTATGTTGGCATACAGATGTGTTGTCCTGCAAGTGTGGTTGCTCAGCTCGTCCGTAACGGTGCTGCTGCAGCTGCTCTCCAGCTGACCTGTGCACGTCTGGTGCTGAGTTACACCTGCTTTATGAGGAATAACTTTTGGCCGGACGTACAACTTACGCGCATATCGCGTCACCTGCGCCGGGCGCACGTATGTTTGTGAATCGCCGTATCTCCCTCATTTGCATATTTGAATAGAAAATCAATGGGAGCGCCAGATGCGTCCAGCGTAAATATGCGCCCACGATACGCCGGCGTAGGCAAGTTACGTTGGTCGGATTAGGCCTATTTTCAGGCGTATCTAGTTTTGTGGGCACGGCGCACAGATACGACGACGCATATTTGCACTTACGCGGCGTATCTCGAGATACGTCGGCGCAAGTGCTATGTGAATCCGGGCCTATATCTAAAGTCTGTCTAATCGGGCTGCAATTTG
Source organism: Rana temporaria (assembly GCF_905171775.1). Classification (NCBI taxonomy): domain Eukaryota; kingdom Metazoa; phylum Chordata; class Amphibia; order Anura; family Ranidae; genus Rana; species Rana temporaria. The sequence goes on along the minus strand of NC_053496.1, from coordinate 80,538,694 downwards.
GGATACATGATATATTACAAACAAGAGCAAAGGGGAAACTTGGAATAATGTGCCAAAATGCAATGTTCACTGATGTGTAGAGTCCGAAGACATCCATCCAAGTGTTTAAACAGTCAAAACAGAAGATCAAAATCCCTCATTTAGCATTATACAGTATATATACCCATCCATGGTATAATCTTTAAGAGCTATGCAGTGGAAGCCATGCTATCCATATCTTTAAAATAATATAGACTAAGACCCCTTTCACACTGGAGGCGTTTTTCAGGTGCTTTAGTGCTAATAATAGCACCTGTAAAGCGCCTTAATCCCAGTAAACCTGCAATCCCAGTGTGAAAGCCTGAGTGCTTTCACACTGGGGCGCTGCGCTGGCAGAGCGTCCAAAAAAGTCCTGCCAGAAGCTTCTTTGCATAAATGCAACGACACTCAGGGCCGGTTCACACCACAATTTGTGTGTTCGAGATGCATTTCTGCTTGCGTATTTTTGATGCGTTACGATGCATTTTTAATGCATTTTTGATGTGTTATGGTGCATTTTTTATGCGAACTGGTGAGCTTTTGATGCATTTTCCACATTACATACAAAAATAATGCAGCATGTTCTTCTTTTGTTGACTGCACTGGACGACACTAAACTGGTGTGAACTTGGACCATTGGAATACATAGTAAAACACTGTATATGCATTTTTGATTCAGAATACAAAAATTCACTGAGCTGCATCTGATGTGAACCAGCCCATACAAAAGCTGCTCTGTCATACACTATAATACCAAAAGTATAGAGACGCCTGCCTTTACACTTACATGAACTTTAATGGCGTCCCAGTCTTAGTCTGTAGGGTTCAATATTGCAGCTATAACAGCTTCAACTCTTCTGGGAAGGCCGTCCACAAGGTTTAGGAGTGTGTCTATGGGAGTGTTTGACCATTCTTCCAGATACGTATTTGTGAAGTCAAGCACTAATATGGACGAGAAGGCCTGGCTTGCAGTTTCCACTCGAATTCATCCCAAAGGTATTCTTTCGGGTTGAGGTCAGGACTCTGTGCAGTCCAGTCAAGTTCCTCCACCCCAAACTCGCTCATCCATGTCTAAACCTTGTGGACAGACTTCCCAGAAGTGTTGAAGCTGTTATAGCTGCAAAGGTTGAGCCAACTCAATATTGAACCCTACGGACTAAGCCTACGATGCCATGAAAGTTCATGTGCGTGCAAAGGCAGGTGTCCCAATACTTTTGGTAATATAGTGTAAGTTGATGTAGATTACTATATATCCCTGGTTTAGCAACTGTTGTATTGAATACTGAATTAAAGTTCTGTAGGTAATATCGGAAATTTTTTTCACACCAAACAAATCCATTGCTGAACTAACTAACTTTATGAATGTCAATTTTCTGTTGTAAATTCCTGAAGATTGAAAAAATTGTTTATAGCTGAAAAACAAAATCAATGACCTAAAGGTTGCTCATTTTTTTTACTGGAGTTGCAGTGACAATTTTTTTCCAGTGTTTGACATCTTTTCTTACTTACAAATAAGTCTTTATGATCACTCAGTGCTTGCAGCCTAATGTCATATTTTACCTACAGTAGCCTTAACAACACTACCTTCCAGCTCTAGAGCATATTCAAGTGAATTTGCAATTGGGAATCTGATTTAAAGTTTAAACTTTTGTCAGCCAGTTTCAGAGTTCTGCAGTATCAGTTCTGATAAATAATGATAGCAACCTTGCAACTTATCTTACAGTTGAAAATGATTCTGTCAGTAACGTACTTAGTTTGAAAAACAAAGTTAGCTTGTAAGTGGGAACAGAGTGGCTGCGATTAAATCTAATAGATTTTATATGGGAGAATGGTTGGCATCAGTGAAAATACAAAATGTATGGCTCTATTTTTCATAGTCACACTACAGGAAGCCAGCTGAAATATGTACTGTAGTGAGATTCTTGTATTTAATTATCTGTTTTCACAGGAAATTTGAGTTTGCTCCTTAACATAAATACTTAAGTAAGAAGACATTTTTTCTTACAATAAACAGAAGAATGTAAAACTACTGTATGCGTGCCTCCATTTCCCTAAAAGTATCAATCCAGTACACCATGCAGGTATACAGGCTGGTGATATCAATGCTAGAAGGCTTTTAACATGTGGGGGGCCTCTATCATGGTGATACCAACCTATGTGTTTTTCAACTTTGGAGAGGTGGTCCAAGAGGGCAATTATTAAAAATATGCCCCTTGCTAAAATACCAGCCTGATACATATTAGTGTGCGTGCAGAGGCGTAACTAGAACCTTAAGGGCCCCGGTGGAAGAAACCATGAAGGCCCCCAACCCGTAGTATGATAGGGGGTTATTGTGACAGGAGGGGCAGTGTGACAAGGGGGCAGTATGATGGGGGAAGTGTGACAGGTGGGGGCAGTATGACATGGGAATCTGACAGGTGGGGGGCAGTGTGACAGGAGGGGGGGTGATAGGAGAAGGGTATCTGGGAAGTGTAACCAGAAGGGGGGAGTGTGAGAAGAGGAAGCACTGTTAAAGGAGGGGGCAGTGTGACAAGAAGGGGCAGTATGATGGGGGCAGGATGATGGGAGGGGGCAGTATGACAGGGGGCAGTGGACAGGGAGATATTGTGACAAGAGGGGGCAGTGTGACAGGAAAAGGGTACCTAGGAAGTATGACAGAAGGGGGCAATGTGATAAGAGGGAAGCAGTGTGATAAGAGGGGGGCAGTTTAACGAGGGAGCACTGTGAAAGGAGGAGGCTGTGTAACAAGAGTGGGCAGTCTGACAGAGGTAGTGTGACAGGAAAGGGGTAATTTTGACAGAAATGGGCAGTGTGACAAGGGTTAGTATGATGAAGGGGCAGTGTTACAGGAGGGGGGCAGTAGGACAGCGGGTATTGTGACAAGGGAGCAGTGTGACATAGGACAGTGTGACAGGTGGGGGACATTGTAACGGGGACAGTATGATGTGGGAAGTTTGATAAAAGAGGGGCTGTGTGGCAGATGGGGGCAGTGTGATAAGAGGGCGGGCCACCACCGGATTGTTGTTCTCCCATAAAGTACTCGCCCAGGCCAAGGCCTTGTCCGAGAGCAGCGAGATCAGGAAGCCCACCTTCGATCTCTCAGTAGGAAAAGCATGTGGCAGAAACTCAAAATAAATGCCCACTTGGTTAAGGAAGCCTCGGCACTGAGTTGGTTCACCCCCAAAGCGCTGTGGGAGGGGGGCAGAACCGGTCATGCCCCAAGACACTGCAGGCGCAACAACGGGTGCCGGGGTAGACACAGGCGCAACAACCGGAGCGACAGAGGGAGCGTAAACAGGAGCGACAACCGACCTATCAGAAGCGAGATGAGCAGTGCGTGCAAGCAGGGTTTGCAACGCCTGAGCGAACTGACCCAGCAGGTGATCCTGCTGATCAAGTCTGGTGACCAGCATGGGTAGTGTAGATGGCCCTGTACCGTCAGGATTCATGGCTTGGGCCTAATGTCATGGAAGCATGAATCAGACGTACAAAACAGATTAATGAATAAGAAGACTTTATTGGAAACCAAACAGCAAAGTCAAAGTCCACACAGATGATGGAAACAGTCAGAAGAGTCGTCCAACGGTGCCAGGGTCGATAGCCAGGGATGAGAGTCACACGAGCCAGGGTCTGTAGCCAGAGACAGGGTTAAACGAAGCCGGGAATCAGGAACCAGAAGGAACGTCCAAAGCCGGGTCCAAAACCAGGAACAGTCAGCACGATCACAGGAGAGGTGTGAGACAAAGAGGCCCAAGCAAGGAAATGCTGCAGCTGCCGTCCTATATATATGCTGAGCAGCCAGCTCCTCCCAGTGGAAAGGAGGAGCCGCAGGGTGTGGCAGGTTACAAGAACCCCATGAAGCAAGATGGCTGCCAGCACATGTCAGTGATGGGGAGCCTGCAAAGAGGTAAGACCATGACAAGGAGAAGGGTATCTGGGAAGTGTGACCAGAAGGGGGAGTGTGATAAGAGGGAGCACTGTTAAAAGAGGGGGCAGTGTGACAAGAAGGGGCAGTATAATGGGGGCAGTATGACCGTGGGCAGTTATCAGGGGGATATTGTGACAAGTGGGGGCAGTGTGACAGGAAAAGTGTAACTAGGAAGTATGACAGGAGGGGCAATGTGATAAGAGGGAAGCAGTGTGATAAGAGGGGGGCAGTTTAACGAGGGAGCACTGTGAAAGGAGGAGGCTGTGTAACAAGAGGGGGCAGTCTGACGGAGGTAGTGTAACAGGAAAGGGGTAAATATGACAAAAAGGGGCAGTGTGACAAGGGGGTAGAATGATGAAGGGGCAGTGTTACAGGAGGGGGGCAGTAGGACAGCGGGTATTGTGGCAAGGGAGCAGTGTGACATAGGACAGTGTGACAGGTGGGGGGGCATTGTGACGGGGACAGTATGATGTGGGAAGTTTGATAAAAGAGGGGCTGTGTGGCAGATAGGGACAGTGTGATGAGAGGGGAGCAGTGTGACAGGTGGGAGGGCAGATTGACAGTTGGGAGGCAGTGTGACAGGTGGGGGGCAGTATCATAAGTGGGTTGCAGTGTAACAGGTGGGTGGTCATGTGAACAGAGGTGGCAGACAGGTAGGGGGCAGTGTGACTGGTGGGAGGACATTGTGACAGGTGGGAGGCAGTGTAATAGGTGAAGTAAAAGTGTGACAGGTGGGAGGGCAGTGTGACAGGTGGCGGGCAGTGTGACAGGTTGGGGGGCAGTGTGACAGGTGGGGAAACAGTGTGACAGGTGGGGGGATAGTGTGACAGGTGGGGGATAGAGTGACATGTGGGGGGTATGACAGGTGGGGGTTATGACAGGTGGGGGGGCAGTGTGACAGGTGGGGGCAGTGTGATAGGTGCAGGGACAGTGTGACAGGTGGGAGGGCAGTGTGACAGGTGGGGGGCAGTGTGACAGGTTGGGGGGCAGTGTGACAGGTGGGGAAACAGTGTGACAGGTGGGGGGGATGGTGTGACAGGTGGGGGGATAGTGTGACAAGTGGGGGGTATGACAGGTGGGGGGCAGTGTGACAGGCGGGTATTGTTATAGTAAGACACACAGCATGCTCAGGTGCTGGGCTTACCTTACAGGAGAAGCCTAGATGCATGAAGCAGCAGACCTTGTCCGCAGGATGTTTCATCTGGCTAGCAGTTCACTTCCCGAGTGTCAATGTATACAGTGGAGGGGGGAGGGTCCTATGACAAGGCAGGCACCAGATTCGGTGCACAAGTGAGTCGCTCTGCTTATACACTCTTGCTGATACCTGCCCGGGTCAGAGGCCCCTCCCTTCTCCACTCTATACACTGACATTCGGAAAGTGAACTGCTAGCCGGTATTCTGAATGGGACATCCCACGTGAACATCACAGAGCTTCCAATCACCACCCTCCACTGTATAGTTAGCTGCCAGCCAGAGGTGCAGGGGGAGATGCTTGGTCTTGCCCCCCCCCCCACAGTGGCAGAATGCCAGGGCCCAGTCGCAAGTGTCTTTATTTCAGATCTCTTCCAGCAATCCTAATTATACGAAGTGAGTTCCTATTAATGCCCTTCTCTCTCTCTCTGGTTGAATGTGACTTACTATACTACTGCTTCAAAGCAGTGTCTCAGAGAGAAGATCTTGCTCTAGAACACACCTCAATGAGCTTCTGGTCCATGGATTGTGGCTCTGGATAGGAGGCATTAGGGTAACTTTTTTGCATGGGAAATAGTCATAATTAAGTTTTTGTACTAGTGTAAAACCTGTGCTTTTTGACACTTAACTTCTTTATATTTAGATGGAGTTTCACTTTCAACAGTGAAAGTGAAATTGTTGATTATGGCTAGAGTTTAGGCGTTGCTTTAACCGGTTCCCAAACTTTCAGTGCAATTTCAAGTGCACTTTGCACTTGTAGGGGGTTATTTACGAAAGGCAAATCCACTTTGCGCTACAAGTGTACTTGAAAGTGCACTAAAAGTGCACTTTCAAGTGCAGTCACTGTAGAAAAGAGGGGGACATGCAAGGAAAATAAAAAACAGCATATTTGCTTGCACATGATAGGATGATAAAATCAGCAGAGCTTCCCCTGATTTCAGAGCTTCCCATCAGATCTACAGAAATCTACAGCCAATGCACTTACAAGTGCACTTTCAAGTACACTTGTAGTGCAATGTGGATTTGCCTTTTTGTAAATAAATCTACAGCCAATACACTTACAAGTGCACTTTCAAGTACACTTGTAGTGCAATGTGGATTTGCCTTTTTGTAAATAAACCCCATTGTGTGTTTTTTTTTTTAAATTGTCGCTTTTTTTTTTGTTTATATCGCATATGGGGAAATACATCGCACGACTGCGCAATTGTCAGTTAAAGCAACTCGGCTCCGTAGCTCAAAAAAGGCCCGGTCATTGGGCAGCCACATCTTCTGGGGCTGAAGTGGTTAAAATTACCTGATGGGTTTGGAGTTAAAAGTTTTTGCTGTGGCAATAGTAAGGGTTAAAGTATAACTAAAACTATAACTTGTTTAGCTTTGGTTATAGAGGAGTGGGTTTAGGCACCTGACAGGTTCTTTTTTTTTTTTTGCTGTTTGTGTCTTTGTTAGAGGAATGTACCATCTTTATATGTCCTGGTTACCATTTTCACCAAAGTGAAAGTGAAAGAATAACTCACATTTTAGGTTATCACCAAATCAGAAATAAAGAAGAAATCCTCCAAAGGAGACCCGGCTTGATCCTTCTCAGGTCAACTTGGGGATGTCCGGAACTAGGAGGCCGGGATGATGTCTGTTTGCCGGGATAACCCATCCGCATTGCCATGGTCGGTAGCTGATGGTGAAGTTGTAAGGTTGCAGGGCTAAGCTCCACCGCAGCAACCTACCATTGTCTCCTGAGACCCGGTTAAGCCATACCAATGGGTTGTGGTCAATGACTAATGACAATTCCTGTCCGTACAAGTAAGGGTTCAACTTTTTAAGGGCCCAAACCAGGGTCAAACACTCCTTCTCCACTGCCGCATAGCTCACTTCCCTGGGGAGTAGCTTTCTGCTCAGGTATGCGACAGGGTGTTCTCCTCCATCCTCCCCGACTTGGCTCAGCACCACCCCCAGTCCAAACATGGAAGCATCTGTGTGAACAATGAAACGTCTGTTAGGTACTGGAGCAGCCAGGATAGGGGCATTTACAAGTGCTTGCTTGAGGGCTAGAAACGCAGCTTCACAGGCTGGAGGCTGGAGACCACAGGACCTGCTTAGGTAAATTATTTTTTGTCAGGTCAGTCAGGGGTTTGGCGATAGCACTATAATAAGGGACAAAATGTCGGTAGTACCCTGCAGTCCCAAAGAAGGCCAATACCTGGGTCTTAGTGCAGGGTGTGGGCCAGTTATCTACTGCCTCTACCTTGGCTGGATCTGGTCTCTGGTTCCCACACCCTACTTGGTGTCCCAGGTACTGCACCTCTGCCATGCCTAGATGGCACTTGTCTGGTTTCAAGGTCAGGCCTGTGGTCTGAATCTTGTCCAAAACCACCCCTACCTGAACCAGGTGCTCCTCCCAAGACCCACTGTAGATCGCAATGTCATCCAGGTATGCACAAGCAAAATCCTGGAAGCCGTCGAGGAGCCTATCCACCATACGTTGGAAGGTAGCCGGGAGAATTTTTCATCCCGAATGGCATGATCTTAGACTGGTACAGGCCAAATGGGGTAACAAATGCCGACTTGGGGATAGCATCCTCGGCCAGGGGAATCTGCCAATAACCTTTACACAGGTCGATTGTAGTTAAATAACGTCCCCTGGCTATACGATCTAGCAGTTCATCTACCCGGGGCATCGGGTAGGCGTCAGTGGTGGTCTTCTCATTGAGTCGCCTGTAGTCCACGCAGAACCGGGTAGTTCCGTCTTTCTTAGGCACTAGGACTACAGGCGAGGCCCAAGGGCTGTCAGAGGGCTCAATAACTCCTAATTGAATCATCTTCTGTATCTCCTTCCGCATTCCTTTTCGGACTGCTTCAGGGATACGGTAGGGGGCCTGTCAAAGGGGTGCTTGTCCAGGGGTCTCTAACTTATGGACAGCCAGGGTCGTGTAGCCCGGTTTTTGGGAGAAAGTTGCCCGTTTCTCCCACAGAAGCCGCTTAGCCTGTTCCTTTTTTTGGGACTTAACCGGTCCCCTAGCTGTACAAGGCTAATGAGATCAGTCTGGGGGTCTCTCTCTAGTAAATCAGAGAGGGGTAAACTTTCTGAGTCGTCCGCAGCAGGGGCACATACTGCAGCAACATCCTCCTGCCGTTCCTGATACTCCTTCAGCATGTTCACGTGAAAGGTCCGCTGGATTCTTTCATCTGCACAGCTGGCAATAACATAGGTAGTATCACATACCTGGGCTACTACTTTATACGGGCCTTGCCAAGATGCCTGCATCTTGTCGGTCTTCACCAGCTTGAGCACTAAGACCTTCTGCCCAACCTGGAAGATACGATGTCGGGCCCCCCGATCATACCATCTCTTCTGTCTCCCCTGGGCTGCCTGGAGATTCTCCCTTACCATCAGAGACAGTTGCTCCATGCGGTCCCTGAGTTCCAGAACATAGGGCACTATGGGGGTCCCCTCCTGCTCTGTCTCTCCCTCCCAGTGTCCTCTAATGAGATTGAGGGGTCCGCAGACCCTTCTCCCATAGAGCAACTCGAAGGGAGAGAACCCAGTAGATTCCTGGGGTACCTCTCTGTACGCAAATAACAGGTGAGGTAGACATCTCTCCCAGTCTCTGCAAGCATCCGAAAAGGTCCTCAGCATTTGCTTGAGAGTCCCGTTAAAGCGTTCGCAGAGACCATTAGTCTGGGGGTGGGAAGGTGAGCTCAGCAAGGGCTTACTATTGCACACCTTCCACAACTGCTAGGTGAGCATCACGGTAAACTGGGTTTTCTGGTCAGAGAGAATCTCCTGTGGGAACCCCACTCTAGTGAATATCTTAACCAGGGCATCAGCTATTGTCTCTGCCTCAATGTTGGACATAGCTACTGCCTCTGGGTAACGGGTGGCATAGTCCACCATGGTGAGAATATACTTCTTCCCGGATAGACTAGGCCTGGCCAAGGGACCCACAATGTCAACGGCTATGCGGTAAAAGGGCTCCCCAATAATAGGCATAGACATAAGTCTAGCCTTAGGGTGGTCCCCCCTCTTACCTACCCGTTGACATGTGTCACACGTTTTGCAGTATTGTCGCACATCCTGGTTAAAATTGGGCCAGAAGAAATCCTGTGTAATCATATGGGCTGTGCGACGGGACCCTAGATGTCCTACTAGTGGTACATCATGCCCGATTCACAGAATCTCCAGCTGGTATTTCTTATGTACCACCAGCTGTCTTTTCTGTGAAGGGGCCTTACTTCTCTGGGATGGCTTAAGGATCCTATACAGTCTGTCCCCCACCCATTCATAAAGCCCCCCCATCTATTCCCCTTTCCTGAGTATCTGCCTTAGCCCTATACTTCTGTAAGGTCAGGCCCTTGCACTACATAGTTGATGGTAGACCTAAAGGAGATTGTACAATCAGATTGTATAGTGTATGGCCATCTTTATACACATAAAAATACTATTTGCACTTTCAGTGCAATTAATTAATAACGGCGCACCAAAGACAGAAACAAACACACATTTTGCCATGTGAAAAAAACTGTGGCAAATCCTGCAAAATGCACAGTAAAAAACACGTAACTTACAAAACGCCAAAATGTCCCATGAGCCACATTTAGTGCAGCCCATTAAAATCAACAGGGCTTTCCTATGCGTGTCACAGAAAAAATGAGACATAAAATGTGCGCTCCCACTATGCTAGATGTGAATGGGGTCTGAACGTGAAATTGGTGTGTATACACAAGAACAATTAGACTCCATTCAGATCTGTGTGTTTCCTTGCATTTTAGAAATTGCAGTAAAAAAAACACACCAAGCTCCGCTCTAAAAATAGTTCTGAATCTTCATTGGGGCGATCTTTGCGTGCAGGGAAGCCCATTCAGATGGATGGGCTGCCCTATGTGTGTTGAGTCAAAATGCTCCAAAACCCCCCCCCCCCCCCTCGGTAAAAAAAAAAAAAAAAAAAAACACATGTGGGAATGCAATTTTCTGCTATGCAGAGATGTGATCTGGGCTTGACAGCTGAATGTTTCTGTCCACTGTATCCTATGTACTTGCATAAAGATGACGATTCACTATGCAATCTGATTGTATATTGTGCATTTAGTGAGAAAAGTGATCACTGATTGATTACATTTGATTTAAAAAATGTGCAGTTGGAAAGTAATGGTCCACCTAGGGAGACCATGGGGGTTATTTACAAAAGGCAAATCCACGTTTCACTACAAGTGCAAACTACAAGTGCAAAGTGCACTTGAAATTGCTCTAAAAGTGCACTTGGAAGTGCAGTCGCTGTAAATCTGAGGGTCAGATCTGAAATGAGGGAAAGCTATGCTGATTTTATCATCCAATCATGTGCAAGCTAAAATGCTGTTTTTTATTTTCCTTGCATGTCCCCCTCGGATCTACAGCGACTGCACTACCAAGTGCACTTTCAGTGCAATTTCAAGTGCACTTTGCACTTGTAGTTTAAAGTGGATTTGCCTTTTGTAAATAACCCCCTATGTCTTCTCAAATTTGACTGTTGTGTCAGTTAGTATTGCTGCCATCTTTTCATGGATCAGGTACCATGACATCCTCTCTTTTGGGTTTATTTAAGTTTAAGCCCTGGTTCACACTGAGCTGCGGGAAAGAAGACGTGCGAGTTCAGTTGATTCCACTCCTGCATGTCAGTCCTGATTTGGGTGGCAATTTCACAGACATTAGCATGGGTTTCTGCACAGATGTCAATGGAAAATGCACCCCGAAATCGCAAAAAGTAGTACAGAAACTACTTTTTGAAATCAGGGTGGCGCCGCAAATGCAGCCAATTAGGATGGTGCCATTGATAACAATTGTCGCCGATTTGACATGCGATTTGACATGTCAAATTGCATGTCAAAATGCATCAATGTGAACCAGGGATTAGGGTTATTTTTTTGTTACGGCTGTGGTTGGAGTAAAGGTAATGTGTGTGTGTGTGTGTGTGTGTGTGTGTGTTGGGGCTAGGTTAAACTAACCTCAATTATTTTGTAAAGTTAATATGAAAAAAAACAAAAAAACAGGTCCTACCATAAAAGAGAATGAGGGTATGAACAAAGAGTAAATGTGCAAAAAGATGAACACATTTGGGCGAGGTGGAGCAAATCTCATTTAACTATTGATAAAAATGAACATAAAAATGTGATCTTTTATAAAAATATTACATCAAAGTACTGTATAGAGTGAATATTAGGAAGAAGAAAATGGTGACTATAGTATGGATGTGAGCGAATGGAATGAGTGTTAATTATGGGCAAAGATAAAAAAAGGAAGTACAGTATATGTAAGAGGATATATGTAAATTCTAAATAATGAAAATGTGATGTACAGTAACTTAATTTGTAAAAAATATTTGTAATAAATAGTATTAGAAAAAAAAAATTGTAAAAAAGTGCTGTGGTAATGTATCAAGTAAACCAAATATGACACAAACCCTTTGCCTTCACCCGCATTATATGGACAACGTTATGGCTTGTGTATAATGGCAATATACAGTATAATGGATGATTATTTTCTCTTGTCACAGGGATCAGCATATAATACACACATAATCAACATTTGATATTTTATGATGTGTAACAAACTTTGCTTTACTTTCACATTTATTTCACACAGGAAATTAATCAAGCTGTCATACTCTGAAAACTATTGTCCAATAACATGATATAATTCTCTGAATAATAGCAGGAACTCCAGACAGGTTCTAAGGATTTTACTTGTTACATGTCATTCATGAGTTGTCATTCATGACAAGAACTGATGATTAAAAAAAAAAACAAATCAAATCTAACATGCTTATGTCACTAAATGTCTCTGAGCCACCTACATATTATTCATTTGGAAATTATGCCTGCTAATAGAGGTCTACATTACCATCTTTTATATTTTTCATGAACATGTCCTCCCTAATTACAAAATTTTATTTTTACACCTTTATCTTTTCATGGGTGTTTTTCTTAACTCAGCATTTCTGTTTTCCCTGTATGAGACCTGAAAAACTTTTTAATTATCGTTCTTCAAAAAAAAATCACACCAATGTTAAAAGCTTTAATAGCACTTTTCCACATCCTTGTTAAACCACATTGTAGTAAGCCACGGATAACAAATTTCCATTACCTATGTTTCATTACCTATGTTATGTTATTACCAACAATTTTGCCTGTGGTTGCTCTTAAAGAATTATGCCCAGAGAAAATCAAATATCGTTGATCATGTTGTCTACCTACACCAAGCTTGTTGTCTGCTAGTGTAATATAACTAATAATTACTTGCATAATAGTTTAGTATAGAGAGTTAGTCGTTGGCATCCCACGGCAGGAGATTATGCTCAGTGGGCTAAATTGCAGACTTTTTCTGATGTTATTTATGTATTAGGCAGGCCATAGATGGTGCAAATTTCTTTCCTGCAACCACGGGTAGCAGAAAAGAAATGTACATGATTCCCCCATCAGTACAGACAGTGTTGACAGGGGAATCCCTCCTGACAAGCAATTGTCTTCTCCTGGTGGCGGGCGGGTGAGGAAAGCCATCCCCCCTGGGAGAAGACAGTGACTACCGCTAGTGGCAAATCCGGCAGGCTGGTTGTACACAAGCTGATCAATTGATCAGTGACATAAATATGTGAACAATGCATCAGACACTAAAAAAACTTGAATTGTCTATGTGACCAGATGATACGTCCAAAATAAATCTCAAAAGATTTTTTTTATATCAAAATATAAAATTAAAAAAGGCCTCTAAGTGTTCAAGTAACTCCAATAATTTGCTGAGAAAATAGTCCACAAAATATAAAGTAAAAAAAAATGAATAAAGGTTCAAACGATGATTCCTCAATCATATATTTCACAGTGACTTGAAACCACAACACCCAAGAAGTTGTGAAAGGGTATAAGAAAGATCCTTCACCAATGAAAATACTGCCGCTTACCAGCTTTCTAGGATCTCTTGTTTAAGGAGATCACATACGCCTATGGCTTATTCCCCAGCCCTGGATCTCTGTGCTTAGATAACAAGATGTCCCCAGAAGTATTCAATCAGGATATCCTCAATATATGGTGTTCAATCATTCCTCATAGAAGGACAGAAAAGCTTCCATAGTGTGATAATTTTAAAACACATTTATTAATTAAAAACAGTATTGCACTTACAGTTATGTTGGGGTATATTAGTGTCTCAGATAATAGTCGAGCTGGTCGGCTCTCGATCGCTGCCCGTTGCTTCCGGGACAAGCTAGGTTTGCGGTGACATCAGCACGCCGCTCCTCCCTACGTCGTTTTGTCACAGGTGACGTCTTCCAGGACGTCTTCTACCGCCATAAATACAAACACAAAAAAGGAAATGCCCAGCTATAAGTTCCTGGTGTCCTGCCGTGAAATTCACCATTTTAGAATAGGGCATACGCCCATACACTACAGGATGCTGCAAGTATTCTAACTTAATGACCGACATTCCAAATTTGGACCAGCAACCATCCAAATGAGTACTCCCCTGCTACAAACATTGATAAAAAATGTAAATATAAAAAGGATATTCTTTATTAGTCGGTATGAACGACATATAATACCTTAGTTTCACTCCTTCCTCTGTGGTCAGACAAGAGATGAGATAATTTAAACTGCCGCTAGTGGATATTATATGACTTGTTTCAAGAGGTCACATATGAAGGTGTTCAGAATCAAAATTAATGTCAGTTGGGGCTCAAGGATGAACTCCAATCACTCCCATTGTACCTGCACGTGACACTCCTTGATGGGTTTGCATTGAGCAACTAGTCGCCCTGCAACTCACCACAATTGCTCGGCATGTGACAGTGCGACATTTAAGTCACAATGTCAATCCTTGACTACAATATATGCTAAAAAAAGAAAAATGAAAAAAATATATAAAAACATTAAAATCAAAAAAGAGAAAAAAATTGGTATCAAATGTCCCCTGTTGACTGTTTAATTAATCCTACCTAAACCTCCCCTTGTCCCCCTATATGTATATGTACATGAATTATAGGAATCTCTGACGGAGACTCTTTACCACGTGATCAGCCGTGTCCAATCACGGCTGATCGCGTTGTAAACAAGAAAAGCCGTGATCGGCTTTTCCTCACTCGCGTCTGTCAGACGTGAGTGGGGGAGAGCCGATTGGCTGCTCCTCTGACAGGGGGGGTTTGTGCTAATCGATTATCAGCGCAGCCCCCTGAGGATGCCCACACTAGACCGCCAGGGATGCCACCAGACCACCAGAGATGCCACCAGACCACCAGGGATTCCCACCACCAGGTATGCCACCCTAGACCACCAGGGATGCCAATTAGTGCCCACAATAGATGCCAATCAGTGCCCACAATGGATGCCAATCAGTGCCCACAATGGGCATCACTGATTGGCAGGCATTGTTTGGCACTGATTGGCATCCATCAGTACAATGACAGTACATCCTTGCCACCTATACGTGCCACCTATCAGTGCCCACCCATGCCGCCTATCTGTGCCCATCCGTGTCGCCTAGCTGTGCCCATCGATGCCGCCTATCTGTGCTCATCCATGCCGCCTATATGTGCCCATCAGTGCTGCCTATCTGTGCCCATCCGTGCCGCCTATCAGTGCCACCTATCAGTGCCCATCAGTGCCACCTATCAGTGCTGCATATTAGTGCCCATCATCAGTGCCCATCAATTCCACCTCATCAGTGCCACCTCATTGGTGCCACCTTATCGGTGCCCATCAGTGCTGCCTTATCAGTGCCCATCAGTGAAGACGAAAACTTACTTATTTACAAAGTTTTGAAAGGGAAACAAAAAAAACAAGCATTTGTTTTTCAAAATTTTTGGTCTTTTTTTATTTTTTTTAGCAGAAAATAAAAATCGCAGAGGTGATGAAATACCACCAAAAGAAAGCTCTATTTGTGGGAAGAAAATGATAAAAATTGTGTTTGGGTACAGTGTAGCATGACCGCGTAATTGTCATTCAAAGTGCAACAGTGCTGAAAACTGAAAATTGGTCTGGGCAGGAAGGTGTATAAGTGCCCAGTATGGAAGTGGTTAATACTTGTTTTACACCAATTTGTATCGTCAGTTATACTGTATTCTGACAGTAAGTACAAAATCGCTCATCTCTGTTAGAATGATTATTTGGCTGATACCATTACATAATACTATTGGCTATATTTGTTACTGTACATGGCTTAGGTTGTTCTTATTTTGCTTACAACCTCTGTCTAATAAAGTAGAAAAAGATTTCTGTTTGTACAATGAAAAGTGAATAACAAGTATTGCAAAAGCTCAAATTCAAAAAAAGCAAGTTCTATGAATTAGGATAGCAATTTCTTCAAAACAAAAATACATATAAGGAAGAGAAGGATTCTCCTCCAAATATATCCTTCTCTTTCTTATATGTATTTTTGTTTTTATGTATTTTATGATGGGATTGTGAGATACTGCTGTTCGACTTAGGAAACTATTCACCTACCCTCTCCTTGTTTTTTATAGATAGCAATTTCTTCTTAGAGCTGCGCAGCTTTCAGTGCCGTGCAACAGGTATTTTTACAATTACTAAGAGCTAGCTTGTTCACTTGTGTTAATGCAGCAATAGAATTGCAGATGAGTATAGACTAGGCTTTTCTGAAGCAGCTTTAACTTAGCATTGCAAATTTCATCATTTTTTTCAGTTTTCAGCAGAGGTTCATTTAAATGCTACTTAATGGGTCACAAAATCCAACATAGGAAAAGGAATAATTTACAGGTATAATATATGTATGGACGTATGAATGCTTTACATTGTATTTTCAACTACAATATATACAGGTGTGAGAAAAAGTTTATAAACCCCTCTGGATTTCTTCATGAATGGCTTTTAAAGTATCATCTGATATTTATCTTTTTTTTTTTTTTTTTGCAATAATAAATGAAAGTGCTAATTTAATAAAGTGTAATGCATTTAATATTTTACTTGGTATTTTCTAATTTTTACAACTAAAGCAACTAAAGCAATATTTTCTGAGATCATTACAGGTTTCTATGCAGGGTTAAACTGAATTTATTGTGTGCACATTTAATTATCAAGGTTTTGAAAGAAAAGTTAAATAGAAGCATTATCGAGCTATACTGGGCATTGCTGCAGCATTCAGTAAGCCAAATTCTATCATTGCTGTGTCTGGGGAGATGTCTTCTGCAACTCCAATAGACACTGAATCATCATATCTATCTACTAGCATGCATTCCAGACTGCTTGATATGCCAATTGTTTCAACCATTCACTGCAGAAGACTGCAGAGACATGCAAAGTTAAAACAAATGAACTGGGCGGGCTAGCTTACCTGAATTGCCTTATGGTGTCAACAGAATACCTAATGAATCATACACCTATAACTGATGCTAGATAGAACTGATAGATCTGGTACTAGGTCCTAGAACCTGGAATGCATTTAACTCTCCAGCAAGGAATGGGGAAAAAGTGAAGTGTGTGCGTTCCCAAGTGATGCAAGTGATATTGTGAGTGTGGTCTGTCTGTGGCTGGTTTGCTTGTTTTAAATAATAATATATATATTGAATAATAAATTACGAATACACAGAAAAAAAGTAAAGAATCAAAGGGCAATCCAGTGAGATAAATAGAATGAAACTAATACATTTTACATAAAAACTGAGATCCAATACATACTAATGTACCGCAAGTAACATGTCCTAATAGCTATAACACAACTTAAATACAATTGTGCAAATGCCATGTTAGCTCATCACCATTGTATTGCTCAAGACAAAGTGCGTATTTTCGCCATAACCACAGAAAATTAGGAGGTAAACAGAGAATGACTGGAAGAAAAGAATTTGGAAAAGAGGGGGAAATGTAAAGAAGAAAGTAGAAAAAAACGGAGGGTACCCAGTTGGGATCCCAACTGTTAAGTTCCCAAATAGACTTTGAGAACAGTTTGAGAGTTCAGAGGAAGGACTGAAATTTGATTAACTGGAAAAGTCAATCCAGGTGCACTCATTTTCCATAAACTTCAAGTGTCATTCTTGTAGGCTAGCTGTTAACTACCCCATCTTCATAATATAATTAAAGTGATTGTCGGGGGTGATTACGGTGTGACGTGCAGTGTGGTGGGCGGGCTGCAGTGTGAGATGCCAGCTATAGCCGTGCCGCCAAACAGATCTCTCACCCCTGCTGAACTATTCCCCCCCTTCTTTTTTTTTTTTTTAGAGGGGGATTGTCTACTAGAGCAGTGGTCATCAACCCTGTCCTGCAGGGCCCAATAACAGGCTAGGTTTTATGTATTACCTTGGGGAGATGCAGTCTAGAATACTGCAATCACTGAGGAGCAAATGATATCAGCTGTGATGTATTTCAGTTATCCTGCAAACCTGGCCTGTTAGTGGGCCCTGCAGGACAAGGTTGATGACCACTGTACTAGAGGATGGCTAAATAATTTAGAACATGCTTAATGATACATAATAATGCATTCTTTCCCCTTTTTTGAAGAAATAAAGGAGAAGCTAGTTAAATGGGGTAAAATGGCTAATAGATGGGGCGTCCCTGAGATCGATAATTTATTAGAGAGCCCTCCACACAAAGGAATGGAAGGGTGTTTTTTTTCTTTCATTTTTGGTTGGGATTGAGTTGGGTTATGCTGGGTACTGAGTATAGAACAGATACTATGGTCAGTAAAAAAGGGCATAGGAGAAGTCCCTCTCCACTCCTATACATGAATGGATGGGGTTGTACACTAGAGAGGGGAGTGGAAAGGGATAGGGTGGGGTGGGAGGAGGGAGGCAGTGGCGTATCCAGGGTATGGCACATATGGCAAATGCCATGGGTGCCATATTAAGGGGGCACTTGTGAGTGGTTTTTATTCCCAGGGCCAGATTATAGATTCTACACACAATTACCGGCCGGCCAGCCACTACATTGCTTTGCAGTCTC
Organism: Rana temporaria; assembly: GCF_905171775.1. Classification (NCBI taxonomy): domain Eukaryota; kingdom Metazoa; phylum Chordata; class Amphibia; order Anura; family Ranidae; genus Rana; species Rana temporaria. The sequence goes on along the minus strand of NC_053496.1, from coordinate 80,520,651 downwards.
GCTAGACAGCTGAATTATAGCCTCAAGATGTGATGGACTGTGTTAGATATGAAATAAAATGAATATTTTATTGTGTTATGATTAGAACCACTGAAATGAAGTGTATATTTTCCTTGAGATGGTTCTTCCGATTTTGTCCTAAAGTTATGAATCCAGCATTATACAAGAACAGATCCTGCTATCCTCCATTACATGTGTGTCTCTATTCACTCCCCTGCATTCCTGGATTGTTCAAAGGAAATACCCTTCCCCCCATGCTCCTGTCTTTACAGACCCCAAAATAAATTCTATGTAAACTGGTCTGCTTTAATGAGAGAACATTTATGTCACGTGGATTTTCAAGAGGAAGTTGGCCATTTCCTGTCTTCCCCTCCTCCGCACTCAGACACGATGAAGGAAATCCTTGCTTTGGGATTATTGAAGGAACTCTGAATAGTGTAAAAAGAGACTGAATGGGAGTAATCAGTGGGTGGTATTGAGGATTGGTGGGTGTTTCTGTTTAATTGTGAACCAATGAAAATGCATTTTGTGCTTGTATGCTAAAAATAAAGGCAGCTGCTCATACGGCAGCCATTCTCTTGGCCGTTGAAACATTGGAAGGTGAGCATGTGGTCTGTTTTTATTCTGTTCATAGATTGCATTCATCCGGCAGAAATGTTTACCCCTGAGTTTATCATCAATTAAGTAATGATTCTTCATCAATTGGCCCCAACGTGGGTTCGTTGCTTTATTTGGGAAATGCAATGCGTCTGTGCGGGTGGAGACAGGCTGATCACCTACACTTCGGTGCAGGCGTTGCACTTCCTCAAATCAAAGACGAGATTTCTTGAGCAACGCTTGTAACCCTTTGTCCCGTCTGCCGGTTGATACCTGTGTTTTTATGTTTAAGTGTTGTGTTAGTTTGAATGTGACTGTTTCAGGGGTCTATGTCTGTAGGCGGTGGCGGACAGTATTTTTCTTTCAGGGGTCCTGAGCCGGTGACGCATGGTAAGCGTGTCTTGGGGTGGAGATGTTTATGTGTGCATGTCTGTCCCGGGCTCCTTCCTATTATAAGCATCAGTGATTTACTGGTGTTTGGTTAAGTGAGGTAGTATGCACATGTCAATATGTCTGGTCTGAAAGAAGAGGATTTGGGGGTTCGATAGTCGCTAAGACGAGCGGACTGAGTTTTTCCTTGACTGCAGTTAGTTAAAAGGTGGTGGCTTGGGTAGTCGAAACGGAATAAAGATAGCCACTAAGGAAGTTGGATCTTTATGGGTTTGCTATACATATGGCTTGTGCCATATGTATACCAAATCTCTTTAGTCAAAACGGAATAAAGATAGCCACTAAGGAAGTTGGATCTTTATGGGTTTGCTATGCATATGGCTTGTGCCATATGTGTACCAAATCTCTCTAGTCGAAATTAGAAGATTGGGGTTCGTTTTGCCTTCTTTTGGGGGGGCACTGAGGGTTTTACATTTTTGGGGTTAGTGGTTAAACTTTATGGGATTAAGCTAAATTGGGGTTACATTTTTGGGGTTAGGGGTTAAGAATTAGGGGCTGAAAGAGCCGTGTATTTTGTGTGTTTTGTGTTGTTTTATTGTCTGTCCGTGCGTTTTTTTTTACATGCATTCTTGTTCTGAGGGCTGTTAGCAGCCCACTTTAAATGGGAGACGAGCACACACGCTCTGCAGCCAATTTTTTTTACCTTTTTCCCTCCCCCCCCTCCCCTCTCCAGGCTGTGTGGAGTTCTATCAGCAGACTTTTTTTTTGGAGTTTCAGATTTCTCTGCTGGAGTAACGCAGGCAGTGATGGCCCCTACCCTCCCCCCCTCCTTTGCAGCGTAAGCTGGCTGTGTGATAACAGCCGAGAGTGTAGCTGACAGTTTTTTTTGTGTTTCTGTTTCTTTGATAGATAATGGTAACTTGCCTTTATTGATTTCAGAAAAACAGAAAAACATAGTGAAATAGTTTTTTTAAACACATGGGTCTGGTGTTCTCAGCAGCTGCTGATGTATCTTTTTGATTCACAGACCTTTGAGGTTTTTGGGATAACGCAGACTATTTTTATATCCGAATCTATGTGTACAATGGGGCTTATTGTTATTTTTGCTGTTTTTTTTATATATACTTCTGGGATGCCTCCCTGATATAATATATACTCCTGCCCCCTCCCTGGTGGGGGGATAGAACTGGGTGTGTGAGGAATGTGGGAGGTCCGGACCCCCGTATCCTGCCCGTCCTGAGCTCTGCCACATTTGCAAGTTGGAGGATAGCCCCCCTCTCTCCCCCCCCCAGGGACGACAACCTAGGAGACAGTTTTTTTTGTAACACAGAGTTTTTTTTTTAACAAAAGGTTGACTTGGGATATTGCACTGTCTATGTCCGTTAGAGTCTACGATTTCAGTTGCTTTGTCGCAATTAATAAACGGTAATCAGTAAATAATGGGATATTTCTCCTGAGGTTTAAAAAATATGGAACAGACATTTGATGCACATAATAAGCAATTGTTAAGTCTTTATTTTACAGTTAAAATCTTCTACAGAGAATTAATTTAGGTAAATTATTTCGTCCCGTTTTTTTTATCCTTTTAATCGGATAGATTGAATGCGTGTTCTGTGGGGACCTGTCCCATCTGGGTTGCCCACTTACACTTACACTGACGATGCCATGCACTGTATTTTGACTTGATACATAGAGGGCTTTTTGCCAGTTTGGTTGTTGTAATGTGATACCCAGGGCCTGTTATTGTCTTTTCGTTTCCCTCATGTTCTGCCCACGATGCCTGCTGGAAGCATGGGCCCCGCCCGACTGCTTGAGGCCGTGCCCCTTCTTTCCCCTCACGTTCTGCCCAACTGTATGCCCCGCTGGAGGAAGCATGGGCCTGCCCGGATGCTCTTCCCTGCTGAAGGCTTTGCCTCGTTCTGAACGCATATGGTGTCGCCTCCTGCCCGCTGCCCGCTGCCCATACTGGATTCTGTGCCCTCCGGCCCACGGGCCTTCTTCTTCATGCCCTCCTTAGTCTGTCCAGGGGGGTAACTACAATGCCACTTCGCTGGACAGACACGTAAGGGAGGAGAATGATGTAGATGGGAGTGGCAGACCTACCTGAAGGTAGAATCCGCTCATATGCTGTCATGTGTGCCCCGACCTCAATGCCTTGACCTCATGGGGTGAGAGTGTGTAAATCCTGGCGTTCATGACTACAGAAGCTGTGTTCACAAGTCACAAATGAGGGATGAGGAGATTCTGGGTATCACATTGGAACAGTAGAACATTTTACATAGTACATTTAAATGGTTTTATTCCACGTGCTGTGCCATGCCATCCTCAGGGTTAAGTGGGTAAGTGGCCCCAAGGGGGGAGCATTCAATACATTATCCCTTTCTGAAATCTTGTTTGAGACAGTCTCTAGATTAGATTGTTATGAGCTATGATTATGTGACCACTTTTGAAAATAGGTAACTAATATTCGTGTACGAGTTTTTTTCTCACATTTCTGATGTAGGTACCGATAATTACCAATATCCCCTGGGTGATGATTAAAAGGTTCCTTCGAAAATATTCTCTGGAGATGAGTGATATGATGGACTGTGCCCACAAATCTGATTGAAATTATATATCTTTTTTCAAATACATGGGATTGTGACCACTGGGGTTTGTGGGTTGGAATATCTCAAAGGGGGGTCCCGGTTACATGGGGTAATTAGTTAAATAATGTCAGAGTGTAAAGAAGTTCTCTAATGAGATAATTAAGTTTAATTCTGCCTGTAAATGTTTATGAATATGTTTACCCCAACAACTGAAAATGTATTATGACATGTCAAAACATGCATGGGATTAGAACAAAGGTTTAATGGGAAAATTGTTGATTGAAATTGTGTGAAGAATTGTATACAATTCAGTAAATGGTAAACAACATGGTATTTTATGTTTAACTGAAATCCTACAGATCTGGTTGTAAGAATTAATAAGTTGAGGTTTGAGCAATGTTTACAACAGATTCTAAACTTGGGTTTGGTTTATTATAAGGTTCCCCAGAGAAAAATATTAAAATATGAAAGTTATGTTCAATCTAAAAAACTTTATAAAAAATATTATTATAAAAATTGTAAAAATAAAATTAAAAAATAAACAAGTGTTAAAAGTTATTATAAAATGACATTTCTGATAAAATATAGATTGTGAGTAATTATGAGTGACTTTATCAGTAGAAAACAATGGTCGGTTCATGCGCAGGGACTGGTCAGTGGATTTCATGAGATTTGTCCTCTAAGCGATCTTTTGTCGCTATTGGAAGTTAAGGAATGTCATGTTATAATGTGGTGTACATGATTTTTGGCAGATGTACAAACCAAATATGTTTTAAAATTTTTGAAAAAGAGTTAAAAATGAGAAAAACGATGCAATTCGATTGGATTGTATATGGTCTAAAACTTGTACAATCTGCTCCAAGCATGGGGGGGGACAGATGTTTTCCCTTAGAGGTCATTAACAGCAGATCAGGTTACAGGCTGTGGTGGTTTACAGGAGTGAGTGCTAGCTTGAAATCCGACACCCAGTTTAAGCATCCTCAGCTGCTGTGCTTTACAATGGCTCTTTGCCAAGTTTGAAGGGAAAAATAAATAAATATCAGAGTTTATGTTAAGTAGACTATAAAGCCTATTATAGGGTAAATCTTTCTTTTATAATAAAAGGTAATTTGTACACAATCATTAGAAGATCTGAAAGAAAGCCCTTATTAATAAAATATTATTTTTCTCTTTCTTTTCCTTTCTTTCTTTCTTTTTCTCTCTGTCTCTTTCGTTCTCTCTTTCTTTCTCTCTCTCTTTCTCTCTTTCTTTCTTTCTTTCTTTCTTTCTTTCTTTCTTTCTTTCTCTCTTTCTTTCTTTCTTTCTTTCTTTCTTTCTTTCTTTCTTTCTTTCTTTCTTTCTTTCTTTCTTTCTTTCTGTCTCTCTCATTCTTTCATATGTTACTAAACTGTGGGTTTTTGCACCATTTGGTTTGAAGAATACCTTACTTAAAGGGTGTTATTTTAAAGAGAATGAAATATGGTGTTAATCTGCATAGCTTAAGAAAGTCAGTTAAAATAGTTTAAAAATAAAAATACAAATATGGATAGATGATGCGGTATGATACAGCCATATTTATGGATTAAAGGGTCATCTTCCAGGTTTTGGAGTGACGAAGGTGTTCAGTCAGAGAGGGAAGTTGTGTTTTGTAGAAGGATCCCTATGAGATACAGTGAATCTTTAAGACTGAACCAAAGGCTGCTATGTTTGTTTAAACAGACATGCGACAAGAATATTCATGCTGCATGATCAGTCCTGAAAACTAGTGTAATGTAATAAATAAAGTTCCTTTAGGAAATAAAATATTTAGGACAGAGCCCAATATAAAATTAAAATGCTAATGAAGGGAAATATAGTAATTTGGTGGGAACGGATGCTTCTTTTTGAAATTTAACTTAGTAATGTAAATGTAAATTGGATAAATTATGGTTGCAATGGTCAATAGAGGTTTGTTAACTATAAACAAGGATGCATTCCAGTATATTACTGAACACCTAGAGGCCACTTCACAAATGACTTTGTATACAATTATGGCCTTATACAGGATATTAGGTGAACAAGGGGGGGCATTTAGAATGTCACCTGCAGACAATATTTTGGGTGATAACACATTTGTACTCAAGTATAGCAATTTTGTCTCTGTTTATATTGGTTATGATAATGTTTTGTTATATTGACCATGTCCTCCATTACCGTCCTTGTCTGTTAAGAAATAACAAAGAGAGTGAACTGATAAAATATTCATTTCAAGGGGGGGCTGTGATGGACTGTGTTAGATATGAAATAAAATGAATATTTTATTGTGTTATGATTAGAACCACTGAAATGAAGTGTATATTTTCCTTGAGATGGTTCTTCCGATTTTGTCCTAAAGTTATGAATCCAGCATTATACAAGAACAGATCCTGCTATCCTCCATTACATGTGTGTCTCTATTCACTCCCCTGCATTCCTGGACTTTTCAAAGGAAATACCCTTCCCCCCATGCTCCTGTCTTTACAGACCCCAAAATAAATTCTATGTAAACTGGTCTGCTTTAATGAGAGAACATTTATGTCACGTGGATTTTCAAGAGGAAGTTGGCCATTTCCTGTCTTCCCCTCCTCCGCACTCAGACACGATGAAGGAAATCCTTGCTTTGGGATTATTGAAGGAACTCTGAATAGTGTAAAAAGAGACTGAATGGGAGTAATCAGTGGGTGGTATTGAGGATTGGTGGGTGTTTCTGTTTAATTGTGAACCAATGAAAATGCATTTTGTGCTTGTATGCTAAAAATAAAGGCAGCTGCTCATACGGCAGCCATTCTCTTGGCCGTTGAAACATTGGAAGGTGAGCATGTGGTCTGTTTTTATTCTGTTCATAGATTGCATTCATCCGGCAGAAATGTTTACCCCTGAGTTTATCATCAATTAAGTAATGATTCTTCATCAAAGACAGCGAGCTGGCCCGTGGTGGCGGCCACTACATACATTGCCTTACAGAGAATTCTGTGCTGCATAGCCTCTGTACTAGTGCGCTGAGGCTGAGCGCGCTCCTCCCCTTGACGACCCGGATGCCAAGCAGGAATGGGGAAGTGCCGTACAAGCACAAGAACAAGTAAACTCTGCGTCTGCATAGGGGTGGGGAAGTCAGGCAGATAAGTGCAGCTCAGTGTACTGGCTCTGGTTGAAGTGGGTTAACTGTTTGGGAGGGAGGGCAGGGGGTTGTCAGTGCCTCCTAGGCCTATCACTACCAGTGCTCATTAGTGCAGCTCATCATTGGCAGTGTCACCTATCAGTGCAACCTAGCAGTGCCACCTATATGTGCCAGTGCCACCTATCAGTGAAGCTCATCAGTGCCACCTTTCAGTGCCACCTATCAGTGCCAGTGTCACCTATCAGTGCCAGTGTATCCTGTTAGTGACACATATCAGTGCAGCTCATCAGTGCCACCTGTCAGTGTCACCTATTAGTGCCCATCAGTGCAGCTCATCATTGCCGCTTATCAGTGTTAGTGCTGCCTCATCAGTACTGCCTTATCAGTGCCCATAGATGCCGCAAATCAGTGCCCATCAGTGCTGCCTATCAGTGCAATTCATCAGTGCTGCCTATCAGTGCCCATTAGTGGAGCTCATCAGTGCCGATCCATAAGTTGTTAATTGAAAGATTAAAAAGCTTGACTTGTAGTTTTGTTAGCTGATTTTTTTTTGTTAAGGTTGTTTGAAAGATTGGTTCCAAATGTTTGACAGTTAGTAAATATCCCACTATGTCTTTTCTTTAACCACCTGCTAACTGCTCACAGTAAATATACTGTGAGCGAGGGGCAGATACAGGCACAATAATGTACCTGTACATCTGGCCTTTCTCTGGAGTTTGAGCATGCATGCATGTGTCCCCCCCCCACCTGACCTGTACCATGGTTGGACACTTCATGAGTTTGGCAGCAGATTTCGGACAATGAATTTGAAAGAAATCAGCTGAACACCGCCGATCACTCGGTTCTCACAGCTCCCCAAGCAGAGAGCTGGTGACTGTCAGTCACAGCTCTCTGTTCTGCCAGCTCCTCGCTCATTGGAGCACTGGGCTCGCTGAGAGGCTGAGCACGGTGTCGGCCCAGGGCTCTGGCCAGATCCTTACTCCACGGTCGTGATGACGCAGAGGCAGGCCAAATCTGTGTTGTTAGCAGACTTCAGCCAGCTCTCTGCTGAAAACGGGTTACAGGAGTGCAGAACAAATTGCACTCCTGTGATCCATAGACGTACAGTCCAACAAGCTTTGGCTGTACTTCTGCTTTAAAGTTGTTACACTTCGTGTAAGTTTATCAAATAAGCCCTTGTGTACAAAGACCAGGAACTCATAACAACTAATCACGGTAATCGCTTTAAGCATATTGATCTGAGCTCTTCCTACTGTATTTCTTTAGATTTAGATTTCTTTTCTCAGATTTTGTGGTACTGTTCATGGATGAGGAGACCATAATCTGGGAATAAAGGCAAGGGATAATCTGATTTGTAGCAAAGTAAATTTGAGGAACATTCAGTCCAGGCGATCAAATGTATTTTTCATCATCAAGGGACATTAGGCATAAAGGAATATCATTCTTAATGGCATGGTTATTAAGGCAAAGTATTTTGATGGTACTGATGCAGACCTTGTGGTGGGGACAAACCCACTTGATGTAATTTGATCAATGATGGAATATAATAAGGTTGTAAGTGGAAAGAATATTGTTGCATACATCTTTAAATACACAAGATATGGGTCTGTAACGTGGTCTTTCAGGATCAATGTGATGTGGGCTCCCTGGGATTGTTGGGGAAAGGAGTATGATTCTGAGATGGCATTAAATGTGGCATTAAAGAGATGATCTGTCAAAGCTGTTTATTAAATTCTCCAGGATAGCAATCTGCTAGAGATTCTTACTTAACTACAGTGTATGGTCTGTACAAAGACTTATAGCCATATTTGAAAGGTTAACATCAAAAACAGTGAATATGATTCTGAGACACAAAAGTCAAATTACAAAAAAGTAAAACCTGAAATTAATGAACAGACAAAAACAGTCTGGCGCCATGAAACTCCTTTCATAGATGGAACAACTGCAAAGCGTGTTCCTCACTGTGACAGTACCTTAACCACATAGCGACCGCCACAAGCACATTTATGTCTACACAATGGCACAGGCAGGCAAATGGGCGTACCTGTACGTCCCTTTAAATTTGCCGTCGAGCGGGCGCCACGTGCTTCGTGAGTGCGCTCGTGGGTCCCGGGAAATCTATGTTCCCGGGCGGTCCGAGATTGCAGTTGGCAAAGGCAGAACAAGGGGATGCTTTTGTAAACAAGGGATTCCCCTGTTCTGCCTAGTGACATGTCACTGATCTACTGTTCCCTGTGTTCGGGAACAGTGATCAGTGACGTGTCACTGGTAGCTCCTCCCCCTAACAGCTGGATTACGCTATGGGCATACTTTTCCTCTATTGCATATTGAGGAGAAAATAGAAAAAGTTTTGTTGTCCCCAGTAGTCCACCTCCATCCCTGAAAATATAGCGAAAAAGAGGAAAATAGCCCTGGGACTTTAAATGAAGTGGGTACTGTTCCACCAGTAAGCATGACAATGATAAATACAATATAAGATTTTCTTAAAAAATTATTTTGCAAATAATTAACACCAACAGTGGCCAATTTAAAAGAGAATACATCAATTGATGGTACATAGTTATAACAATAGTAACAGTCTAAAATACTCAATTGCCATGGGGGATGTATAAAAGGTGAGTAACATGGTTGTGGTCACAATCATTATGTACCCAGCGTATTTTGCGAGGTTGACTCGCTCATCAGGGGTGGATGCACGTAACAATATCCCTAAAGTAAAGAGAATGTCTAAATTGGCAATACAGCATGGTGTTAATTTAAAAAAATATCAGGATGAGAGGGGTCTCAAATGAAGGACCTCTCTTGCATATTAATATTGGTGGAACGATACTAGCAACCTTTGGACAGATCTTTTTCTCCAGAGTCCTACACAGTGGCATACACTGTGACCATGCAGAGCCCCTGGTGGGGATATCAATCCGATGAGTGCATTCACTGTAATGCCACGTACACACGATAATTTTTCAGCATGAAAAAAACTTCGTTTTTAAAAAACGTCATTTAAAATGATCGTGTGTGGGCTCCACATCATTTTACAGGTTCTGAAAAACGACAACATTTTTGTTTTCGAACATGCTGCATTTTTTAACGTCGTTTTAAACTATGTAGTTTTTCGGGTTGTAAAAAATGATCGTGTGTGGGCTAAAACATCGAAAAAAAACTGCGCATGCTCAGAAACAAGTTATGAGACGGGAGCGCTCGTTCTGGTAAAACTATTGTTCATAATAGAGTAAGCACATTCATCACGCTGTAACAGACAAAAAAGCGCAAATCGTCTTTTACTAACACGGAATCAACTAAAGCAGCCCAAAGGCGAATGGAACTTCCCCTTTAAAGTGCCGGTGTACGTCACCGCGCTTTGCTAGATCATTTTTTTTTAAAACGATGGTGTGTGGGGAGCTACGTCGTTTTAATGATGAAGTTGGAAAAACTTTGTTTTTTAACCACTTAAGCCCCGGACCATTTTGTTGCTAAATGCCCAGGCCAGGTTTTGCGATTCGGCACTGCGTCGCTTTAACAGACAATTGCGCGGTCGTGCGACGTGGCTCCCAAACACAATTGGCGTCCTTTTTTCCCCACAAATAGAGCTTTCTTTTGGTGGTATTTGATCACCTCTGGGTTTTTTTTTTTTTTGCGCTATAAACAAAAATATAGCGTCAATTTTGAAAAAAATGCAATATTTTTTCCTTTTTGCTATAATAAATATCCCCCAAAAACATATATAAACATTTTTTCCTCAGTTTAGGCCGATACATATTCTTCTACCTATTTTGGTAAAAAAAATCGCAATAAGCGTTTATCGATTGGTTTGCGCAGAATTTATAGCGTTTACAAAATAGGGTATAGTTTTATTGCATTTTTATAAAAAAAATTTTTTTACTACTAATGGCGGCGATCAGCGATTTTTTTCGTGACTGCGACATTATGGCGGACACTTCGGACAATTTTGACACGTTTTTGGGACCATTGTCATTTTCACAGCAAAAAATGCATTTAAATTGCATTGTTTATTGTGAAAATGACAGTTGCAGTTTGGGAGTTAACCACAGGTGGCACTGTAGGAGTTAGTGTTCACCTAGTGTGTGTTTACAACTGTAGGGGGGTGTGGCTGTAGGACTGACATCATCGATCGAGTCTTCCTATAAAAGGGATCACTCGATCGATGCAGCCGCCACAGTGAAGCACGGGGAAGCCTTGTTTACATACGGCTCTCCCCGTTCTTCAGCTCCGGGGAGCGATTGCGACGGAGCGGCTATAAACGAATAGCCGCGCCGTCGTCCCGGATCGCTCCCCGCGGGTATCCGACTGCCGCATGTAGCGGGGGAGTCCCGATCGGACCCCCGACCCGCAGAAAGGCGGGGACGTACATGTACGCTCATATGCCTGTACGTGCCATTCTGTGGACGTACATATACATGCGGCGGTCGGCAAGTGGTTAAACATGCTGAAAAATTATTGTGTGTACGTGGCATTAGAGCACGGCTAAGATCACCAAGTTCACTACCATCAACTACAGAGGAAAAATGACTAAGATAAAGTGCTTCAGTGCAGCTCCTATGACTTTCCAGTGCTTCGTGCAACACTCTGTGATTTATAGTGCTCACCAGATATTATTGACTTTGTACTTTTCAGCTACAAAGTCTTCAAAGGCATATGGATATTACCCTTTCGGGTCTCTGCAGGAAATGACCAGCTCCTTCTCTCCTTAGCTGCTCCACTCCTCTTCTTCAGTTACTTTGCAATAAATCCTTTATCCTCAGATGTCATACAAGGAAACAGAAGGGAAGCCCACATAGCATAATTCTGTTTTATTTAAAAATAAGCCATTATATATAGCTGTTTGGATATATATATTTTAAGGACAGCGCTGTGGGTGTAATAGAGGTATTTGTCACTAGTGACTAGGATAAGGTCACTCGATGAACAGCAGTAGTCCAGATAGTACACTTGGAATGACAGCGCTGTGGAATAGACATTATAAAGGGATGATGTCCACTGAGAAAGAAGGAATATATATATATGTGTTTACAAAAACAGAACTTCTCTAAATATCTTTAACATATACTAAATGGGATATTGCAGATTCGATTTAATAATACTTTCAACTGTTATGCCACTGCACAATTTGTACAAAGTTGAGGGTTTTAGCTTCATTTTTTAAAGACTGTTGTGGTCGGTTTTATGCCTACTACTACTGGATTCAAAGCCAGGTACAAAAACAAATACAAAAAAAAAACAAAAAAAAAAACAAGAAATTCCTGTTCACTTCCTGTTCACTAATAGGTTGATTGATATGAATGCAAGTTCTATAGCCTAAGTGAAAATCAAGAATAGGCATACCATTTATGCAGACTGTGTAGCTGTACACGGGCTTTCTGATGCCGTACACACGATTGGTCCATCCGATGAGAACGGTCTGATGGACCGTTTTCACCAGTTAACCGATGAAGCTGACTGATGGTCAGTCGTGCCTACACACCATTGGTTAAAAAAACGATTGTGTCATAACGCGGTGACGTAAAACACAACAACGTGCTGAAAAAAGGAAGCTCAATGCTTCCAAGCATGAGTCGACTTCATTCTGAGCATGCATGGATTTTTAACCGATGGTTGTGCCTACTAACGATCGTTTTTTTTCTATCGGTTAGGTATCCATTGGTTAAATTTAAAACAAGATTGCTTTTTTTTAACCTATGGATAAATAACCGATGGGGCCCACACACGATCGGTTTAGTCCGATGAAAACGGTCCATCAGACCGTTCTCATCGGTTTGACCGATCGTGTGTATGCGGCATAAGACTTTTTACTATATGTGGGCCAGTGCTGTAACACTTTCTACTGCCACGTAGGACCATGCTCACTTATCTAGCTATCTGTGTATACATGGCAAATTTTATTTCGTCATTGGTTGAATGGTGGGGAGCAAGGGGGGGAAGTGTGGGTAAAAAATAATCTTGCTTAGTGGCCTCTTGGTGGGTGTGTCCACTGGGTCAGATTCATTAAACCTTGTCTAATTAGTCACATGCTGAATGTCAAAATGCCATTCTCTTTGTGAAAGATTCCTTAGGAGAGTATAATATACATTTCCAAGAAACAAAGAAAACCCACTTTTGCATAATATTGAATGAACAGTGGTAATAGCAGCTAAATAGTTAAGCTATTGAGTATTGTGGTATGTTAAAGGAGTTGTAAAGGCAGAAGTTTTTTTTTACCTTAATGCATTCTATTCATTAAGATAAAAAACCTTCTGTGTGTATTAGCCCCCCCAGAATCCCCTAATTACCTTCCTGATCCCCTTCTCTCTTCAGCGATGTCCACGATCCCCTCAGCCATCCAGGTCACTCCTCCTGATTGGTTTAGAGAGATCAGCAGCGCCATTCTCTCCTGCGGCTGTCAATCAAAGTCGGTCAGCCAATCAGGTGAGAGAGGGGGCGGGTCAGGTTGGGGCTCTGTGTCTAAATGGATACACAGAGCTCTGACTTGGCTTGGGTGCCCCCTGTAGCAAGCTGCTGGCTGAGGGGCATTTAAAGGAGGGAGGGGCTAGGAGCAGCAAAGAGGGACCAGAGAAGAGGAGGATCCAGGCTTCTCTGTGCAAAACCAACTGCACAAAGAAGATAAGTATGACATGTTTGTTATTAAAAAGAGCCTTTACAATTACTTTAAGCTTATAAAGAGAAGAAGACATGAAAATGAGTACACTTTTGTTAAAGTATGTTGTTCAATGAATGTGCTTTTAAGAATTTTTACATTGCAAAGTTCATTTAAGGGTTTATTTTGCTGGCTCAGATAAGAATTGCTTATAGTATGAGGTTTTAAGTGCATTCTCAGTGTTACTGATGCCAAGTAATTTAAAATAACAATCATTTCACTAATTTGTATTTTACTATGAATTGTAGTTTTATGACTAACATAATAGCAATTGAAAACAAAAATATAAAGATTGTAAAACAATTTTAAGAAATAATTACATTTTTTTTTATCTTTTCATGGCTGCTCTTAATTAGCAATTAGGTTGGGTAAGAATTCTTAATAAACATAAATTCACTTTTACTTTTTTAATGTTTCTGAGTAATTTGTGAAGATGAAGATGTCACAACGCTGACAAGCGCCTAAAGGAAGACACATTAGTCATCAGTCAGAAAAAAGACAAGTGTGGATAATTTATGCTATAGCAAATACAACTGCACTAAGTTTGAGAAACTAGATTCCAAATGTGAACACCACAATCTATATACTGTATGTGTTTTTGGAAACAGAACATACATACTGATGAACATCCAGTACAGTAGTTACCAGGCTGTCAGCAAGTGGTCCATGTTTCTTAGAGGGTACCTCTACTGCGTTTTGGTACTTCTGCTTCTTATAGTCAAATTAGTATATAAACGTTATAGCAAATACATCAAATATATTTTTTTCCTTAAATCTGTTACTATTTCAGCTTTTTAAAGCCATAGTGGATTGTTTAGAAAATATTATATACAACATGAAAACATTGGTAGGAAAGCTTTTTTTTTATTAGCTTTTATATTTTTAACAAACATCAGAGATATTGGTGTAGATGAAACCCTTGGGTCATAGGCGTGCGCAGCCTAATGCATTAGGGTGTGCACCTCAAACCAAAGCTCAAACACACGTGCGTCTGTATATATATATATACACATACATACATACACACACACACACACACACACACACACACACACTCTTATAAATAAATGTATTAAAACATTTTAAAATGTATTAAAAAAAAATTATGAAATAAACATCAATATAAACACACATTATTTTTTTTAACTTATTAATTAAATAATCTTAACATAAACAAACCTTTTAAATAAATCTCCAGATCAAATAAGCAATTTTTAAACAAACCACATAGTAAGTGGGACTTTATTTTATAAGTGTCAGTTTATGTGGAACAGACTCCCTCCAGAGGTGGTTCTGGTCAGCTCAGTAGATTGCTTTAAGAAAGGCCTGGATACTTTCCTAAAAGTACATAATATAACTGAGTACTAATATTTGTAGGTAAAGTTGATCCAGGGTAAATCCGATTGCCTCTCGGGGGATCAGGAAGAAATTTTTTCCCCTGCTGTAGCAAATTGGATCATGCTCTGCTGTTTTTTTTCCCTTCCTTTGGATCAACTGTGGGTATGGAGTTGGGTTTATGGGATTGTACTATGTTTTTTATTTTGTTTGTTTATTTTTTTGTGGTTGAACTGGATGGACTTGTGTCTTTTTTCAACCTGACTAACTATGTAACTATGTATGTAACCATGTACTGTGGGAGACCAGATATAGTGAATGCAGGGTCCTGGGTATAGTAACACTTTAAACAATAATTAGTGTAGCACTACCCCCGAAGGAGCTGCTGGTTTACTTTTGGGCCTTACTGTTCCATACGCTTGTTTCAGGGGTTATCCTTAAAGAGTTGTCCATAGAAATGTCTGCACCAAACACAAAGGGCCAGATCCACATACAATTACAGTTGCGGCGCGCATCAGATACACGCTACGCCGCCGTACCTTACCTGGCGTACTTTCAAATCCACAAAGATTTTGCACCGTAAGTTACGGCGGCGTAGTGTATTTATGGTGGCGGAATTCAAATCGGCGGGTAGGGGGCGGGTTTCATTTAAATGAAGCGCGTCCCCGCACCGAATGAACTGCGCATGCGTCGTGCAGAAATGTCGACGTCATTTTTTGAACTTAGACATGAGTTACGTCCTACCCTATTCACGGACGACTTACGCAAAAAAAAAAAAAATCTAATTTCGACGCGGGAACGACGGCCATACTTAACATGGCAATTCTATCTATACGCGCAAAATACCAGCTTTAACTATACGCCCGAAAAAGCAGACTACAGACGACGTTAGAAAATGCGACGGCCGCGCGCACGTTCGTGGAACGTCGTAAATCGCTAATTTGCATACCCGACGCAGAAAACGACGCAAACTCCACCCAGCGGGCGCCGAAGTATTGCACCTACGATCCGAAGGCGTACGAAGCCATACGCCTGTCGGATCGAACCCAGAAGCCGTCGTATCTTGGTTTGAGGATTCAAACTAAAGATACGATGCGGGAAATTTGAAAGTACGCCGGCGTATCAGTAGATACGCCGGCGTACTTGCTCTGTGGATCTGCCCCAAAGTCTCTTTCAAGGTTTTTATTGAACAAAGTTCTCCAACAGAGGGGTAGAGGGATGGGGAAAGACTCAGGTACCTTTGCTTTGCGGATCACAGGTACAACTTTGATCCAGAGGATTAACTCAGCTCCACACTGGATTTCAGCAACCACCAGATAGACCTACTCTTACTGGCCTAGCAGCTGGTGTGAAGCTCGTCAAAGTCTCTGCCACAGACTTGATAAGTGTTGTCAGGCCGTCCCATGATCTTCTGCCACAAGATCGCATAACCACTTGCACACTTTGTATAATTCCAATAAAGTACACGACTGCCAAGAATTTTTCAGCCAGGCCGGCAGCACTGTGAGGTAAATTTGCCAGGGTACGTCCATCAATTGAATCCCACTGGTTCAGCTTCCTTCCATAGGTAAGGTAGCGAAGGACCATCCCTGGATTAGTAGGGCCCAGAAACCCCTGGGCCTACTCTTAGTTGCGAGGCCTCAGGCCAGCCGGCCCCAAGGCTACTAAACAGCTCACACATCCCTGAGGCCAGGAGGGCCATCAGGTCGGGATCGGCAAAACAAACCCCCCGCCAAAACGGTATCTGTCCCTTAAGTACCCCTCCCTAGAATGCACAGCGGGTTGACCACGCCCCCTGAGCTGCTTCTGTGAAAGAGATACCCAATGCATCCTGCCTGCTGCCTTTCCAACCTTGACCAGTGGTAACAGCGACACCCACCTTCAAGGGGAAAATTGTGCAACCCAGCTGAACTGAAACAGAGCCAACAATTTAGCATAACTATTCTGAGCTAAATTACAGCTCAGGCAACTAGAATTTAACATATAGCACATACTCAATGGGAGCATGGTGCTACATTAGCAATACATCTAAACAATATTTTTCATAGAATCTGATAAAAGTGCCTAATATATATATATATATATATATATCCTTATTTATTTGCCACGTAGTACTGTAAAATTAATAAATGATTATGTCACCAGGTTGTATTGGGCCTGTACTGCTATGCTCCAAAGCAATTGTGTTGCCTATCACAGCAGTTAAGGCCTTGCCAAAGTTCCTAGCAGCCATTGAAAAAGATGCAGAAAGAATATTCATGTTTGTTGTTCAAATAAAAATAAATATCAATATAAAACAAACAACTCCAATCTACATTGGCTTTCCAATATGCTAAGGAAGTTGCAGGCATGGCCATTAAGATGGAGCAGAAATTATCTTGTACATCCAGTTGAATGATTTTATGTGCAGTAAACTATAAAAAACAACTATTACACCCAGAGACAAGTAAATGCTACATTGAAAGGATTTTGAAATAAGGATCTGTCATTGCTATAAATCAGATGTTATAGTTTTAATATGTCTGGAATTTATTAACAAGTAATACATCAAGCGTAATTAAAGGATTTAGATGTCACATTCAGGAGCTGAAAGTTTTATAAAACATTCCAAATTATACAAAGAGGAGGGGGACACATTCCATTACATCTAATGGATGATACATGTGATATGGAAATGACTACTTACCAATAAAATGGTCAGTTTCCAGGAACTAGACAGATATGCATTTGACATTCAGATTTAGATATTAACAATACCAGCACATCAGGCTAACATTTATGTTTTCAAAATTGTTTATTAACCACTTAAGGACCCCCCACTGTATATGTACGTCCTCTTTTTAAACATGGATATCTCAGTAACGGCAGCAGCTGCTGCCACAACTGAGATATCCATGTTTTCAGCTGGCGGCCGTGTAAACGATAACGGCGGTCTCCGCGGCGGATTCGCCGCGAGATCGCCGTTATCGGTGGCGGGAGAGGGGCCCCCCCCCTCCCGCCGCTTTTCCGCGCCCTCCGCCGCTTACCGGAGCCGTCGGTAGCGGCGGAGGAGATCCGATGCTGCCGCCAGGAGAGTGAGGACTTGAGTGAGGGCAAGATGGCCCCCACCCGTCCTCATAGCTCTGCTGGGCGGAAGTGACGTCAAAACGTCAGTCCCGCCCAGCATCTTAAAGAGACAATTTTTTTTCTGTCATTTTTTTAAATGACAAATTTTCCTTTTTTTTTTTTTTTTTTGCATTTAAGCCTAAATATGAGATCTGAGGTCTTTTTGACCCCAGATCTCATATTTAAGAGGACCTGTCATGCTTTTTTCTATTACAAGGGATGTTTACATTCCTTGTAATAGGAATAAAAGTGATAATTTTTTTTTTTTTATATATTTTAGTGTAAAAAATAATAAAATCAATAAAATTAAACAAGAAAACAAAAAAAAATTTTTTTTAAAGCGCCCCGTCCTGACGAGCTCGCGCGCAGAAGCGAACGCATACGTGAGTAGCGCCTGCATATGAAAACGGTGTTCAAATCACACAAGTGAGGTATCGCCGCGATCGTTAGAGCGAGAGCAATAATTATAGCCCTAGAGCTACTCTGTAGCTCAAAAAATGCAACTTATAGAATTTTTTAAACGTCGCCTATCTAGATTTTTAAGGGTAAAAGTTTGACGCCATGCCACGAGCGGGCGCAATTTTAAAGCGTGACATGTTGGGTATCATTTTACTCGGCGTAACATTATCTTTCACAATATATAAAAAAATTGGGCCAAATTTATTGTTGTCTTATTTTTTAATTCAAAAAAGTGAATTTTTTCCAAAAAAAGTGCGCTTGTAAGACTGCTGCGCAAATACGGTGTGACAAAAAGTATTGCAATGACCGCCATTTTATTCTCTAGGGTGTTAGAAAAAAAAAATATATAATGTTTGGGGGTTTTAAGTAATTTTCTAGCAGAAAAAAATGTTTTAGTGTTGCAAACACTAAATCTGAAAAACACCTGAGGTCTTTAAGTGGTTAAATATATTTGCTTAAAAGGGACCACGAATGGGTTCCTATGTCCATTCAAACGTAAAAAAAAACAAAAAAAACATTAAACAATAGTAACCCATAGCAACCAGATCCCAAGGGCTGTGTGTTGTGATAACACAGATTTTGACACAAAGGGGTTGATTTACTAAAGGGAAATCCACTCTGCACTACAAGTGCATTGCAAATGCACTTATAAGTGCAGTCACAGTAGATCGCTGTAGATCTGAGTGGAAGCTCTGAAATTAGGGGAAGCTCTGCTGATTTTATCATCCAATCATGTACAAGCTAAAATGCTGTTTATTTTCCTTGCATGTCCCACTTGGATCTAAAGCGACTGCACTTCCAAGTGCACTTTCAGTACAATTTCAAGTGCACTTAGCACTTGTAGTTTGCACTTGTAGTGCAAAGTTAATTTTCCTTTCGTAAATAACCCAAAAGTTACCAATTTCACTTAGTGAAGACTCCCTATACCTGTCACTTCTATGTGATGCATTTCTCTTACGTGACAAACCTGGTGCTTGAAGATTGTTTTTTTATGCTTTCTTTCCTTTTCCAGCTTTTCTTCCTGCATCTATCTCTCTCCTTCCCCAACAGAAACCAACGTTTTCCACCCTCCTAATCCCAGTCAAATCCTAATCCCACTCCTGGGTTTGTATGATGGCTTCAACAACATTCACTATTACCCCACACAATGTTCAAGGTTTTATCTCTCCCTGGAGATGAAGGTTTACTTTTAACTATTAGGCATTTCACCACTCCAGTATAATTTTTCTGCAAGACACCTGTTTTTTTTTATATCTTCCCAATGTTATGAAAAAAGACATCCTGATAGCATTCCACAGAACAAAATACCTTTTTTTCCAGGAACTTGCAACACCTGATAATATTGAAAAAAAACTAAGACTAGCTTCCAATTCATGAAGTAGCATCTATTCGCTGTGTTATAAAAAATAAATAAATGTATAACTACAAACCCTGTTTCAACAAAACCAATAAAGATGGAGGAAACTAAAGTAATGAATATAGTTGATCATTACCAATGAAAGTAGAGGAAACGGAGGCTAACCAATAAGGATGGTGGAAGATAGAAATATTTTATCCTCAGGTTTTATGCACTGAATGCCAACCCATGAGGTTGCTGTTGCTGACTGTAAATCTAATCTTATCTGTGAAGTCTTCAGACTAGAAAAGCTGATGTCAAACTCCAAGAAAGAGTCTTTAGAATTGTCACTAGTAGCAGATCCCCCTTTTCTCTACTTGTGCAGTAAGATACATTTATTGAGCTGTCTTAGCAGTATAGGTCATTGTCCTTAGAATTTCTGCTACAGCCCATCAACTCCCTGTATGCATTATGCAGGCTTTCTGAGCCTTTAAAAAAAATCTGAAAGTTTGTCCTTAAATAAAACTTGATTGGTGGAGGCATCTCAAGAAGCTGAACCTATTCCTTCCCACTCAAGGTGCCCTTTTGTCAGGAACATTGGGCCAGATTCACAAAGAGTTACGCTGGCATATCAGTAGATACACCAACGTAACTCGCAATCTAAGCCCGTCGCATGTTTAAGTGTATACTCAAACTGAGATACACTTAAACCTACCTAAGATACGACGGCCTGCACCGTCGTATCTTAGGGTGCAATATTTCCGCTGGCCGCTAGGTGGCGGTTCCATTGAGTTTGGCGTAAAATATGCAAATTAGTAGATACGCCGATTCACGAACGTACGCTTGCCCGTCGCAGTAAAGATATGCTGTTTCCGTAAGAGCTATGCTGGCGTAAAGATAAAGCTGCCCCCTAGGTGGCGTATCCTATGTTAAGTATGGCCGTTGTTCCCGTGTCGAAATTTTGAAATTTTAAGTCGTTTGCGTAATTCGTTTGTGAATGGGGCTGGACGCCATTTACGTTCACGTCAAAACCAATGACGTCCTTGCGACGTCATTTAGAGCAATGCACGCCGGGATTTTTTAGGGACAGCGCATGCGCAGTTCGTTCGGCGCGGGGACGCGCTTCATTTAAATGAAACACGCCCCCTACCCGCCGAATTTGAATTCCGCCGGGTGTTTTACGCTACGCCGCCGCAACTTTACAGGCAAGTGCTTTGTGAATAAAGCACTTGCCTGAAAAACTTGCGGCGGCGTAACGTAATTCAAATATGTTACGCCCGCCCAAAAGTACGCACATCTACGTGAATCTGGCCCATTGTGTCAGCCTTAAAGTGGAGTTCAACCCAAAAATGTAACTTTTGCTTTTCGGAACCCTCCCCCCCTCTGGTGTCACATTTGAAACCTTTGAGGGGAGAGGGGGAGCAGATACCTGTGTAATACAGGTATTCTGCTCCTACTTCCGAGCATAGATACCCGAGCGACTTGCGGGTATCTACGCCACTTCCGGGGCCTTTTCTGTCACCCCTTCTTCTTGGAGACACACAGGTCACAGAAGACATCAGGAACCAGTCAGAACACAATGCTTCACTTCCTGATTCCCTTGCCAAAGAAGCTCTACTTTAAGCGATCATGTTCATGTGCATATGCCTGCACAACAGTGTGCACATCCACCACAGAAACTTAGTGGACTATTTAAACCTGAGACCTGATGGGATTAATGCTGGATGGTTCTTCAGCCTGTGTCTCTACTATCCTTGATCCTGAATTCTGTTTGACTCTGTTATTGACCCAGCTTTTTTCTGACTTGCCTCTGGATTACCCCTGCCTGTTTATGCCTACTGCTTAACTGTGTTATCAACCTCAGCCAGGACTCTTGACCAAAATTTTGCATATCAATTGCCTGCCCGTTGCTAATCTCTACTCATCTCTGACCTTGATCCTGCTTGTGATTTGGTGCCTTCCTGTCTGACTTGTATGTAACTAAGCTTGCGGCCTGACTCCATTTCCTACTGGCCTGGGTGAAGTCAGGGTGCCTCCATCACTGTGCTTCTCCTTACCTAACACCAGTGCTCCCAAGTTTAAGTCCGTGGTTCCAGCTTCTTGGTACCTGCACCCTTCCATTGCTCTAGCAGGGCTTGTCCCAACTTCCAGGGGTTTTTAGATGGAAATTGTGCAAGAGGCCACCCTCATCATTTCGAGGTTTGCATGCAGTATATTGCACAATCCTCCACCATTGCAACAGAGCATGTACATAGTCAGTTTACCCAAGTAAATTTGTCATTTGACAAATTATTGAGTGAACCATACCAGAGCCTCTGACCATGAGCCCTGTCCAACTAATAGAACCCATTTTAAATGTAGTGCATAGAGTCAGTAGGAGCATTTAAACAGCCAATGTCCGGCCCAAACTGATGCTCGAGCCGAACTGTTCACCCAACTCTATTTATAAACACTGAATCAGACTATCATGCTATTTTGAGAGCTAAAGACGCAGACTTCTTCCTTGAATATACTGTACTGTAATGCCGACATTACAATATATTGTTGGGAGCTATTACAATATACACAGAGAAGAAGTTGGCATACTGGGAGGGGGATTTCAGAACTACAGTAGGGCAGAGAGACTGGACGTGCCACACATGCCCTGTGTACAGTAATGAGGCTTTTTTGGGTGTGCGTAGTACACCCAAAGGCTGCAACTAGTTAACCCCTTGTGGACCGCATAACTTAGTTATACGATGGCAGAGCAGCTCTACTGCGCCAGGCAGACCTGTGTTCTGTCAGCAGGGTGTGATGGATTTTATTCAGGGAAAGAAAATCCATCAGATTTCATAGTAAAAACAGCACACATAGTACAGAAAAACAATGGTTAGGCACACATTTAACACGTTGATCTTCCCAATCAGTGTCATTAGTACAGTGATAGTGGATATTTTTGGCACTGATCACTGTATTAGTGTCACAGGTTCCCACAAAGTGTCAAAAGTTTCAGTTAGTGTCAGACCGTTTTCAGCAATATAACAGTCCTGCTATAAGTCACTGATCACTGCCATTACTAGTATAAAAAAAATTGAGTATATATCCCATAGTTTGTAGACTTTTGCGCAAACCAATCATTTTATGCTTATTTAGATTTTTACCAAAATATGTACCAGAAAGCATATTGACCTAAATTTATGAAGACATTTGATTTTTGATTATTATTTTTTTTAATTGCATACGTTTTATAGCAGAAAGTAAAAAATATATTTTTTTTCCCACGTTTTTTGGTTTATAGCGCAACAAAAAATCCAGAGGTGATCAGATGCCCCCAAAAGAAAGCTCTTTTGGAAATATTGTCCTACAAGCTGCAAACATGCTAGCACAGTAGAAAAAAAAAAAAACAGGAAGAATTGCAGGGGGAGAACTTATCATTTTAGACATTAAAGTGAATGACAAATTAAAAATGAAGAAATTCCTATCCCTACACTCATGAAGTGCAATCAAATACTATTTATATGATACATCTTACCACCTGACAATGATGCCCCAATAATATTTCTCCTGGGAAGAAACATTCCCATAGTCCACAAGGTACAGGAGGATGGAAGGGGTGTGGCCAAGCCGTGTTACAGGAGCACACCTGCTTGGGTGCCCCCACAGCAAGCTGCTTGCTGTGGGGGCCCCTGGCAGGAGGAAGGGGTCAGGAGAGCTGACAGGGGACCCAAGAAGAGAAGGATCCGGGCTGCTCTGTGCAAAACCACTGCACAGAACAGTTAAGTATAAGATATTTCTTATTTTTAAAAAAAGAGACTTTAATACCGCTTTAAAGAACATACCCACTCTGACAATGAGACTGCTCATGAGCGATCAGGTCTACATCAGGGAAGTTTCAAATTCATTGATTCTACATTCCTGAGTACAGAGTCTTGACCTAAGCTGCAAAAGATTCTTCCATCAAGACCCCAAATTATATAGATGACAACATAAGCATCATACTAGTGTAGCACTACCCCCGAAGGAGCTGCTGGTTTGTTTTGGGTGGCATGTTACCTCTATTCCTTTGCCGTCTAGGGTACTTGATGAGAGTTGAGAAAAACTTCCACACTTTAGGCTTCTTTTTCTTTGCTTTATTTACCCAACGTGGTAAACGGAATAAAAGTAGTAGTTGAAGAGGTGGAAGGGTAATAGGTAATAGGTTCAGGTGTATAACACTTGAACACGCACCCCTGGCCATGAGGGCCACACACGGAGGGTGGTGGGACGACGACGACCCAGAACTAATGACGTCTGTCCCTTAAGTACTCTCCCCCAGCATGCACAGCGAGGCGATCAACCCACACTGATTGGCTGCCGAGGAAAAGCACCCAACACACCTTGACTCGACTGCTGTCACCCTTGGCCTGAGGTGGTACCAACACCCCAGGCAACAATAGTTGTCACTCACAGTACAGCCACGGTTGGAACAGAAGCCCAAATTTGGCAAAAAACATACAGTCAGAGGTAGTTAAATCTCTGACTACCCTCTAAATTTAAGGCAGCGCCAGCTATGAAAGTAGCAGGCCACTACACTAGGAACCCTGCTAACCATGACATGCCTAAGAAGCCCATCAGAGTTATTACACTAGGGATGATCTCAAGGATTGAACTGAACACAATTTACTGGTCTAATTTTTGGAGGTCTAATGCCATAAAAAAATATCAAAGGATAGGCAATGAATAAACCTCTCATGAAAGTCCCTAACAGTCAAGCTGTGAAGCAATTAAAAGGAAAGCATGATTTAGTAATAAGACCTTTGCCAGATGTCAGATCTACTGACATATTTATATTATGATAAGAATACATTTTTTTGGTTGTGCAAAAGATTTGGAGCTTACACAAGATGCAACACAGAGATACAACTCTGGATACCTAAAGCAGTCAATCACCAAGCACTGGTGCAGTCCCATGGGAAGAAAAGGGGATCCACATTTCTCCCTTATTCGCAAACACAATAGATATTATTCCTCACCCCAAGAAGCTGAACAGAATGGGGAGAAAAGCACAGGAAGGTAATAATATATTGCTGGGGGAGCAGCCAATATAATGAATCTGTTGCTTTACCCTGTAGACAACGTACAGATTCTCTTTAAAGGCTTATTACATTATCCTGTAATATTTAAAAACTGATATATACCCAAACACCAGCTGCCTCTGTTTATAACACACTAAAATTTAATGTAAGTGTTTCACACATTTTACACACATTTTATGCAGTCTGTATAAAATATTGTTTATTCTATTTAAAAAAAAAAAGTAAAGCATGAACATGAGTTATGCTCCGTACACATTCCGAGAGCAAAAGTCCGATGTGAGCTTTTGAACGGAAATTCCGACCGTGTGTATGCTCCATTGGACTTTTGCTGTCGGAATTTCCACCAACAAAAGATTGAGAGCTGGTTCTCAAATTTTCTGACGGAAATAATTCCTATCGGAAAATCCGATCGTCTGTAGCAATCCTGATGAGAAAAATTCCGACGCATTTTCGGAAGCATTAAACTTAATTTTCTCGGCTCGTCGTAGTGTTGTATGTCACCGCATTGTTGGCGGACGAAAGTTATGAGAACTTTTGTGTGACCATGTGTAGGCAAGCCAAGCTTGAGCAGAATTCCGTCGGAAAAACCCTCCAAGTTTTTTCCGACGGAAAATCCGATTGAGTGTACGCGGCATTAATTTAAATCATATAGGATTATATCTGTTTTTGTATTTAAAAAAATGTGAAGTCAGTTGGTGCACTCAGATCTGATTTCCTGCTTTGCTGTTTTCACCACCATGCAGGATAACTGAATATGTATTTAATGCTATATGTACTGCGGTCATCATAGTACTGACATTTAGTAATGCATTTTTATTTCTATACATTTCTTTTACTGCATTCCATGTGTAGCTTTTTCTTAAAAGCAGAGACTAGCGTGCACTTAAAGATTTTTTTCATATTTTCATCTTGACTAGTCCCATCACACATGTTTAAAATTTTTGATTATAGCAATCTTTACTTGCCTTGAAAGTGCACTTATATGCCTTTACTTGCATAGAAATTGCTACAGCAGAATACATTTTTGAGGTTATGTAAACTCCTAATGGGGTTTATTTTTATAAGGTCTATTTACTATAAACTGCTACCTGCTATGTAGTCACCTAAAAACCAGGAAGAACAAACAGTACACAGGGTATTGTTGTTGTTCTTGCTGTTGAAAAATGTACTATATGTCATATAGGGGATGAGACAACAGAGCATGACTGTCCAAAACTGCTATACTAAACAATATTAAGGCAACAGTTCCAGTAGAGGCAAACTTATGGTGACTGTAAAGCTTCTTTTTTTTAAATTAAAATAACAAACATGTTATATTTACCTGTTCTGTGCTCTGTTTTTTCACAGAGCAGCCCTGACCCTCTTCTTTAGGGATGAGCCGAACACCCCCCTGTTCGGTTCGCACCAGAACTTGCGAACACACCAAATGTTCGTGTGAACTTTAGAACCCCGTTAAAGTCTATGGGACTCGAACATTTGAAATCTAAAGTGCTAATTTTAAAGGCTAATATGCAAGTTATTATCCTAAAAAGTTTTAAAAACGGCTGTTTTTTCGGGAGCAGTGAATTTAATAATGCTAAAAGTGAAACAATAAAAGTGAAATATTACTTTAAATTTCGTACCTAGGGGGGTGTAAAGTTAGCATGTGAAATAGCACATGTTTCCAGTACATAGAACTGTCCCTGCACAAAGTGTCATTTCTGAAAGGAAAAAAAGTATTTTAAAACCGGACTTGCGGCTATAATGAATTGTCGGCTCTGGCAATTCAGAGAGAATTCATTCATAAATTGCCTAGACCCACAACCCTTCTAATTAATACTAACGAATAGTGGCTCCTTCACATATTCTATAACATGAATCTCCTGTGGACGAGAGATACAGATTCTCGACCGTTCCATACCGGCTCTTACCACCTCCCCACAAGATGGGTTCATACTTGCTCCTGTCAAACCCTACCGGACACTTTTGTATCTTAGGGGAAGTTACATAGAACCTCCCCAACTCCGGTGATTTGCCCATTCCGTTGACTTTTAACCCCTAGTTCACCTACTTACCCTCCTTCTCCTCCCCTCCCCCCACTTTTTCCTCTTCTTTGTTTTTTTTCTCTTCTTCCTCTTCTTTCCCCTTCCTTCCTCCCTCTCTCTTCTCCTTCTCTCACCTTTTCCCCTCTCCCCCTTCCACTTCACCTTTTTACTCCCCTCCTCCCCCCCTTCTACCTCGCAGTCTCCGCCTCCACCGCATCCTCTCCAGCACAAAACTACTCCAGAACCTGCCCTTCTCTCATTCCCTAAGTTCATACGCAAGAGGGCAACCACCTCACATCTGTGACCGTCCTCTCCTACTCTTAGGACTGCACACTATCTCACTATGTCACACCTACGCTCTACAAAAAAAACCTCCACGCTTAAAGTAGTCTCACCGAACACAAAGGG
Source organism: Rana temporaria (assembly GCF_905171775.1). Classification (NCBI taxonomy): domain Eukaryota; kingdom Metazoa; phylum Chordata; class Amphibia; order Anura; family Ranidae; genus Rana; species Rana temporaria. The sequence continues at coordinate 80,493,591 of NC_053496.1, read as the reverse complement.
CCTCAAAATTCCGGAAAAACGCACAAATAAAATCCCTAAGCTTACCAACCACCTATTTCCAACAGTATATCATTATATATCAGTATATCATTTCCAACAGTATATCTCCTGTATAATAATATCATGCTACCAACCCACTTGCAAAAACCAAAGGGGTTTCAATTCTATTTTCCAAAAATCTTGACTGACAACCCATAGACTCTCTTATAGACACAGAGGGCAGATATGTCTTCCTAAAGGGCCGTCTCCAGGGGCGACCTGTAACCCTGGCTAACATATACAGCCCCAATACTGCTCAAGTAAGCTTCTTTAGATTAATCTCAAGACTGCTCTCAGAATTTCAATCCGGACTGACTTTAATGTTGCACTATTCCCAATTTTGGATACCTCCACTGGAGCAACTTCCCTGCCATACAAAACCATCAAACAAATTAAGCTACAGATCCAAGATCTTCTCTTACACGACACCTGGCGCGCCCTCCACCCTGACAAAAAAGATTTTACTTTTTTTTCTGCCCCTCATAATAAGTACTTCAGAATTGATTATCTGTTGCTATCCCAAAAAGACATCCCCTTTCTCTCCACCGCCACTATAGAACCAATGTTACTGTCGGACCACCACCCAATTACAATGACTCTGACATTCCCAGATAAACACACTTCCAAAAATATCTGGCGCCTTGATTCGACTTTACTTACTTCAGAAGAGGTGGTCGAAGACATTCGCAATTGCATACGTACATTTTTTCTAGAAAATAACACACCTGACACACCTGACACAGCCCCACTTACCCAATGGGAGGCCCACAAATGTGTAGTTAGGGGGAAATTCATTACCCTTAAGGCAGCCCACCGAAAAGCCCAACAACATACAATTACAGACCTACTCAACAAGATTAAGACCCTTGAACTCACCCACAAACAAACAATCTCAAGCGCAACAAATTTACCATGAACTTACCCAAAAAAGGAAGCTTTTGCGTGAAGAATTAAATCTCAAAACGCGACGCAAATTTGTCCTACACCAAAAGCTCTTCTACGAATTCGGCAATAAATGCGGAAAATACTTAGCAAGAGCTCTCCAGACCAAAAAAGCACAGGCTACTATTCACACTATCAAAGACCCTCAAGGAAAGTCCTTCATTACTCCGACAGACATAGCAGCGCAATTCGAGTCCTACTATTCCAATTTATATAATCTCCCCAAACATGCGACAAACCATAAGAGCTCTGAAGCCCGTCACACCTTAATCAAATCTTTCGTTGACAAATACTGCCCCAAAATCATAGATAGGGAGGATGGCCTACAGTTGGAACACCCCATTTCGGAAGAGGAACTAAAATTGGCAATCAAACAACTTAGAAATGGTAAAAGCCCCGGCCTTCACGGATACTTTATCCCCGCACATTATTAAGACTTTTAATTCCTTAACATCGCCCACCCTCCCCTTCAATAGATTGCTGGAAGCCCACATCACCATAATCCCAAAAGAGGAGAACGACCCCACATCGGTTAGCAACTACAGGCCGATATCCTTATTGAATGTAGATATAAAGTTGTACGCCAAGATCTTAGCCTCACGTCTTGCACCTTTTCTGCCATCCCTGAAAGGGAGAGACCAAGTTGGATTTATCCCTGGTAGAGAAGCCAGGGATAATACAATCAAGGCCCTGAATATACATCATTGGATTACAACGCACAAACAAGAGGGATTTTTTCTGTCGTTGGACGCGGAGTAGGCTTTCGACAGGCTGGCATGGTACTACCTGGAAGCAGTCCTGAGACATGTTGGTCGAATGCTCAATGCCATTATGTCCCTCTATACGGCACCAACTGCCAGGGTCCGTGTAAATGGCCACCTGTCAAACGCCTTCTCTATTGGTAACGGGACAAGACAGGGATGCCCACTTTCCCCAATTTTTTTCGTCCTAAACCTTGAGCCTTTCCTCCAATATCTCAGATCTAATGACAGTGTCAAAGGCTTTCGCATCGCAGATCGAACCTATAAGATGGCTGCCTTCGCCGATGACATATTGTTGTTTCTGAAAGATCCCCACATATTAATTCCAAACCTTCTAAAAGAACTGAAGCTATTTCATGATATTTCCAATTTTAAGATTAATTTTGCTAAATCCCAGGCCCTGAATATCTCCCTCTCACAGGAAACAGTATTGCAATGTAAGAACAACTTCCCCTTTAAATGAAAACATGATCAGATTAAATATCTAGGGATATACCTAACGGCAAGACTTTCAGACTTATTCTCCAAAAATCATCTACCCATCCTCAGAACTATCACAAGTGACCTAAGTAAATGGAATAAACCATATTTCTCTTGGTTTGGAAGGGCAGCAATTCTAAAGATGAATATACTCCCCCACATCTTATTTATCTTGCAAACCTTACCCATTAAACTCCCCCCACCCTTCTTTCAATCCTACAAACGACTTTGTACTAAAATTTCTATGGAGACAGAAACGACCCAGAGTAGCTTATGACCAGTTAACAAAACCAAAAACAAAGGAGGGCATTGGGCTACCAGACCTTAAGAACTGCTATTGGGCCTGCCACCTCGATAGAATTGTAGACTGGTCAATTCGTAGCCACAGTAAAGACTGGGTCTCTCTTGAGCACACTTTTTCCCCTCTGCCACTACGGTCCCTACCTTGGACCTCATCCAAGCACACCCCAAAGAATCTAAACGATCACCCTCTCATTGCCCTGACACTCCACTGTTTCAAGGAAGCCTGCAGAAAGTTACACATATCCTCAACCCCTGGCCCCCTTACTTCTGTAAAACTCAATCCATCATTTCCACCTGGTATGTCCATAAATTTTCTGACGGAAACCTGGCAACATTCAGAAGTCTTACCACATCACTTCTTCCACACAGGTACTTTTCTGGATCGTTCTTCCCTACCAGCCAATACTGACAACATTGCTTTTCCTCTCTGGACATATTTCCAGATCAGACATTTCCTAAAAGAAGCTGACCGCACATCCCCTGTCTCTCGCCGTCTCACAGCATTCGAACAGCTATGCTCTCACTCTGCACCACAGCAACATATGGTATCCAACATCCACAACATACTCTCCTCAGATAGCTCTCTGAAAACTAACAAAGCCTGTTTAAGCTGGGAAAGAGACTTACAGATAGAAATGACAGAGGCACAATGGGAAAGTATATCTACAATAACACATAAGGGCTCTCTCAATGTCTCGATACAGGAAAACAATTATAAAGTCTTAACGCGCTGGTACAGAACCCCGGTTATCCTCAACAAATACAAACCCTTGATGACTCTATTATTACATTTTGTAAGCCAACCTAATCAAAACATGAGACACCTGGCCTCCCTCCCCTACACAAGGGAAGATTGAGGGAGGACCCGTCTCGACTATCCTGACAAACATACTTTCAATTATCTTTAAACCAAAATTTTTTTTTTATATTCTCTATACCCCAACACCTGGGGACCGGCAGCGGAGACTGGGAGGTACCCCCCAACCTTTCCCTCTCAACTTCCCCTCCCCCTCCTCTCTTTGTTTATTCATATGGATATCTATGCATTTTAATGCTCTCCATCTATACTTTTTATCTTATTTTATTTTATTTTATTTTATTGTATTTTACTCTTCTCTTTCTCTCTTTCTCCTTTTCTTCTTTTTGTTCTTCTTCTATCTTCCTCTCTCTCTTCCCTTATTCTCCCCCTCCTACTCCTATTCCTCCGTCCCCCCCCCTTGAGGAGTCTACACTCTGATTCAGTCCCTTCACAGCTCATTTCACTCAGTACCGATAGCTTACCAACTTCAGCCGCTGAACTAATAAGAGGAAACAATTACTCAAAGTTGGTTAGTACCTCATGAACTAGCTCACCCCCACCTCCATCCACAACACTGTGAGAAGCATAGGCACTCAACAGACCAGTCATGAATGTAGCTCACATCCCAGAAAATGTTCAATATGTCGAAAAATGCTGTATTTTCTCTGTAATTACTACTACATCCTAGTTCTGATCATCACTGCTGTAAAACCTGCTGTTTTATTTCAGACTCCTTGTTCAAATGTATTGTAAACCTTATTTTGTTTACCAATAAAATTTATTATGGAAAAAAAAATGCGCCGGGCAGACGCACGTTTGAGAATCGGCGTATCTAGCTAATTTGCATACTCTGCGCAGAAATCAACGGAAGCGCCACCCAGGGGCCAGCGTAAATATGCACCTAAGATCCGACGGCATACTAAGACGTACGTCAGTCGGATCTAGCCCACATTCAGGCGTATCTTGTTTTGTGGATACAAAACAAAGATACGACGGCGCATCGTAGAACTTACGCGGCGTATCAATAAGTTCTTTGTGGATCTGGCCTTATGTATTCTTCTTATACTTTCTAATAAAGTAGGAAATAGGGTAGTAATTTTAACAATTTCAAGGATTTAATTTAAACAGAGTTGCTTCTTTTCAGTGAACATAATCTAAAAAAGAAAAGAAAAAAAAAGATTTAACAATTTACTAGGGCAGTGTTAGCAAGTGTTATCCTTCACTGGTGGGGTCCTTGCAGTGTACAATTGCTTTGAGAGTAATGAAATTTTTATTTTTGGCCCCTTTTTTTTTCATTCTCAAAACATACAGGCAAGCAGACTCTAATGCCAATATATTGGGGCTTTGTGCTCTCCCCAATCTTCCTGCTAAAAGATACAGGGCCAGATCCACGTAGCGCATCGTAATTTTAGGCAGGCGTAGCGTATCGTAGTTACACTACGCCACCGCTACTTTGAGAGGCAAGTATTCACAAAGCACTTGCCTCTAAAGTTACGGCGGCGTATCGTAAATCTTATTCAAATGATGAACAGGGGGGCGTGTTTTATGTAAAATAAGGTTGACCCCACGTAAATTATGCTTTTTTCGTACGGCGCATGCGCGCGCATGCTCAGTATCATGTCGAATTTTCAAATAAAATTACACCCGCTCAATGCCTAGACGAAGTGAACATAATTTACGCAAAGCCCTATTCGCGAACGTTTTACGCAAACGACGTA